>NW_006203464.1:963327-972857 GCF_000334495.1 Tupaia belangeri chinensis | reverse complement strand
CTTTTAAAAATGTCCCTTAATGGTTCACCCGGCTTAGAAGACAACTGAGAGCCTAGAAGATGAGATAGGCAGGCCAGCTGGTAGTGTGGTGGTGAAGGAAGCCAGGTAAAGTACGACCTACTGCTCAGTTCAAGTGCCAGACCTGGTGGCTTGAACAGCACACTCCAGGTGTGTGTGTCTGTGCGTGCCCAAAATCCCGAAAGGAGAAATGGAGGAGAAGGGACTGTAGCACGACCATCTTCCCTGGGGGGGGTGCTTTCTCACTTTCCCTCTCTCTGTCTCTCTCCTGGGAGTGCATGCATTCTCTAGCTAATTAAAGAAAATGGGGGGAGGGAGGAGGAGCAGGGAAAGGTAGGATTATATCTCAGAGCGCCTGCCCAGATCAAAGGCAGGAGAGGAGGACAGTACCAACAGAAATGGATGACTGTCTAGAACTGTGAAAAGGTACACGTGAGCACATAACCCTGCCATGGACTTCTCTGAGCATTTCTGGATTTGTGTATCCCGGCAGCACCAAGCATTCAGCACTTCCCTGGGTGGGGCTGGGGCATGCAGAGAGGAGACTTACAAGGTGTTGACAGAAGCAACACGAAGAACGGGTTTCTGTTGTTAAACTGGAAAGTCTCTGTTAGGGGTTGGTCTATGGTTTCAGCCAGATTAAATTTCATTTAATTTTTTTTATTATGATGTTTGCTACTCTGCACACGTGCTTACTGGAGAGACAGAAAGTAGGAAGTCACACACAGTCTCCTCCTCCCCCGAGGCTGTGTGGCCATACCACAATCCTTCCTCCATTCTCTTGGGATTTGGGGGCATGCATGAACCCACACCTGGTGTGAGTTTTAAGCCTCCGGGTTCAGGACTCAAACCGTGGTCAACTATGTAGGAGTCCAGAGCTTTAACCACTATACCATCTGCCAGACCCTCTTTTAACTCTTCATTGGGCTTTCTGCTTACTAGGAACTCAAGGCTTTAGAGCCATCTCAGCCTAATGTCTTCCCACTTCGTTTGTAAACCCAGCAAGAGAGGAAAACAAGCCCAGCCTGAATCTTGCTTCAGGAGAGATGACTGAGGCCAGGTGTCTTGTTTTGTTTCTGGAGGAGGGTGAGGAGCTGTGAGGTCTCAGGAGATGGATGGCTGGAGGGAATGGGTGGAGCCTCATTTCCCACCCAGCCTCTCCCAAGGAATGTTTGTGTCCTGGGACTTTCTGTGATGCCCTCTCCTTCGGATCCTGCTGGAGGTGAGAGAGACTTAACTCTTCATGGATCTTTGTATATGTGGTGTATGAATTTGGGTCTTACCCCACATCTGCAGTCAGTCAATGGTTGGTTGGTTTGTTTTTCTTAGAGATTTTTGCTATAGGGTACATATGCTCACCAGAGAGACAGAGAAATACAGAGAGAAAGTGAGAAATCACTCCCCCCACCCCCCGGGTGGGGTGGGGAATGGCTGTACCACAATCCCTTTTTCTACATTCTTCTCTTGAGATTTTGGGAATGCCTGCGCACACACACATGTGTCTGGGGCGAGTTTTAAACCACTGGTCCAGGACTCAAATAGCAGTCTACATGGAAGTCCAGCAACATAACCATTACACAGATGTTACGCCATCTGCTGGTCCTGCTTTCACTATTCTTTTTAAATTATGTAATTCTATTCTATTCATCATTATTTTCTAAATTTGACCAGAGTGAGTCAGGGAAAGTGAGAAAGCAAGCTGCCAAGTGTGGAACTTAAACCACAGTCAGCCAGATAGGAGTTCAGAACCTTAACCACCACACCACCTGCCAGCCTCCCTCTTTCACTATGTTAAAGCCATTGATGAACCTGCTGTTGGGTGTTCTGCTTTTAGCTCTGGCTCTTATGTTTTATTCATCAAGCACAGGCTATGAACTTTATTGGTTGGAGTTCTCCTTTATTGGTTCTGACAGCAAATTTGGGGAAATTAATCCATTTAGGGCTGAGAAGGAATGGAAAGAAAAGATTAGAACTACCACAAATGCATTTATTTTAAAAGTATTTTTTTTTTACATTCAATCACTGTGTATCATTATAGCTCAGCCAGTGAATTTTCCCATCATGAATACACTGTATACTGGTCCAGTCAAACTCATTATCATAGACATTATCATCAATAGATTTCTTTCCATTTTGGGTCCCTTAAAGATTTTCCTTCTTTCTTCTTTCCCTTGATGCCTCCCTGCCACTCCCCAGCCTCCTCCCCCACTGTCTCCAGTATCACTCTCTGTGCTTTGTTGTTTTAAAGTAAGTCTTTAGAGAATATGCTAAGACAACTGATTATCCTTATCTAGTTTGATTTTATAATTGAACTAACCATTTGTTGGGTTGAATCTGATTGACTCATTCCTCGTGTTGCCTGTGTGGCCATAACTGAGAAGCGTGTGATCCCCTGTCGGTGTGTGAAAAGTCGGCACCGTGGTTTTCTCATTTCTCAGCTGTGATAGACCATCAGCAGCCTTGCACAGCTTGGGGCCGATGGTACATTTGTGTCCATGTATCCTACAACCACATTCCCTAACCATAAGTAAGGCAGGAGGCAGGAACACGGGCATGCAAGGGTGTTCAAACCCAGCACTTTCAGTGGGACATGGGTTCGTTGTCTCATGCACACAGAGAATTAAGAGACATGTACACAGAGAAAGAATGGGGAAGTGGAGAGTTGATTAAGAGGAAAGAAAGCTCAGAGCTCCCAGCAATGGAGGAGGTCCTAAAACATGGCTTGTCAATGAAAAACGGGTTTTGTCCCTATCAGAGGGGCTCTGTGTGGGCTTCTTGTTTTTATTTAGGCTTGTTCAATCTCTGAGAAGCTGGCTTCTGAGAGAAGGGAGAAGTGGTTTGCTGAAGGACTGGCCATCGTACTGAGGAGAAATGCCAGCTTGTTGACAAGCTTAGTGCTGCTCAAAGGAGCTTGCAGGGAGCGAGTTGCCTGTAGGGAGTGCTTCTATGGGATGGGGGTATTGGCTAGATCTCTAGAAGACCTGCCCTGAGATGCAGGATGAAAAACCATAAACACATGCAAAGTAGGAAAAGAGAAGTTGAAATAGAAAAGTAAAGATTTCTAGTAGGGACAAAATACACTCCCATGCCTAATGAGGTGGGTTTCTGTCAGAGAAGGACATTGGACATGACATTAAGTGTTACTTTTTTTTTTTAGAGATTTTTGCTGTAGGGCACATTCATTGGCCAGAGAGACAGAAAGCCAGAAATCACCCCTCATGAAGGATGGCCACACTACAATCATTTCTCCTCCATTCTCCTCCCGGAATTTTAGACACACATGCACACTACCTCATAGCAAGTTTCAGGCCACCAGGTCCAGGACTCGAACCACAGTCAGCTATGTGAGAATCCAGCGATGTAATCATTTCGCTGTCTGCTGTTCCTTAGAAAAGTAAAGATTTCCAATAGGGAGGAAATATACCTCCATGCCTGAAGAAGGTGAGCACTGGGCAGAGAAGGACAACTGCCCTGGGCATGAGACTAGCAGGTGTTGCTTTTCTCCTGAGGGTTGGTAATGAATATTTAGGGGAAGGTCTGTCATAGTGTCTAGCTGCTTTGTTGGGTTTCCCTGGGCTTTTCCTATCGCAGGCATTTGTGCATCTCGCTCAGGTCACAAAAGCAGGGTGGTCTTTGAAGGAATTAGCATCCATGTCTGGATGTACTGCCGGGATGGGGTGTTGATTTACTATGTATCCATTTCCTCTATTTACCTATTCACTGGGTCTAGTTCCAGTCTCATGGGGCCATATTGGCAGATGCCCACCTTTCCTTTACACTTGTGGCTGGAGTTTGTAAGAAAAGAGCATGTGGCAAAGTAATAATAATAAAGAAGGAATTGGAGGAAAAATGGTGTTCAAGTGTGTAGGAGAAGCCAATTTAGCTTTATGTCCTTGTGTTTGCCTCTGTAAATATACAAGAGTAAATCAGGATGAAGATACCATTTCATTCTAGAAACTACTTTGTAACCCCAAGGGTAAAGGGCATGTGTTTTCCTGGCTCACAGGTTGCGCTAAACAATATTGTATGTTCCTTTTAGCCACCTAAGTACCTACAAATTATGATTGGTCTCAAGCTGGCCTGGTTCCATATTAATAATGTGGGGAATTCTTCTCGACCTTCTCCAAACCACAGGTCTCCACATGAAGCTACAGGTCTATTCAGGAACAGATCAGGCTCACTGCTGTGCATATGTTTGTGTGTGTGTTTAGGGACATGATTATATATGGTCTCTAAAAATGGAAAATAGCTTTAGCCATAGCTTGACATTTGCCATGTCTACTTTAATCAAAATCAGGAAACAGAATGGCTCAGAAAAGAAGCAAACTCAGAGCCAGCAGATGGCATAATTGTGATGCTGCCGGACTTCCACAGAGTGGCCCACGGTTCGAGTCCTGGATCTGGTGGCTTAAAACTCAAACTGGCTCTGTGTGTGTGTTTGTGTGTGTATATGTGTGTCAAAAATCCTAAGAGAAGAATGGACAAGAAGGGATTGCAGCATGGCTCTCCCCCCTGAGGGGGTGGTATTTCTCACTTTCTGTCTCTCTGTCTCTTCAGCTAGGGCAAGTATCCCATAGTTAAATTTTTCTCTCTTTAAAAAAAAAAAAAAAAAGAAGATGCAAACTCACCCTTGGTGCCTTGTTCAGATTTAAATCATCCTCTGAGCCACTTTCTAACTTCACGAGGCTCAAATGGGTTGTTTCTCTGTTGTCCCACGTGTTGCCCCTCAAGCCTCTCTGAGCTTGGTTAGTGCAAATCTCCGGATGCTTCAGGTCATCTTAGCATTGTTAGCTGCAGAGGAGAAAAGCATCCATAGGCCTTTCCCTTTCCCCCAACTCCACAACAATAGCAAGAAAACAACTTGTAAGTAAGTGCATTAAGGAAGCAAAACAAAACCAGCTCAGTAGACCAAAGCAGCTCCGTAATTCATCCTGGTGTTGTGTCTGTTTGAAGAGTTTCATGAGGATCTTGTTTATAATCCCATTGAAAATATAGTGCTCAAAAATAAAAGCCGTTTGGTCTTTTCAAGCTAACTGTCCTTTGTTCGTGGCACATTAACAGAGCAATTTTTAAATAATGACTTATTTTTTTTTTTCCTTGGGAAAAAGGTTTTCTCCAATCAAAAGCAGGTTCTTTATTTTCTAGCCTGGCACAGACATTCATTAGGACTAGTTGCACCAAGTGGTGGAGGTTTATTTGTTCAGCTGGAAATGGGACATTAACATTTTAAGAGGATGATGCATAAGCTTTTAGAGATAATATTCTCCCTGCCCTATTCTGTCGATGCTCCCTTAGAAAATGCAGAAAGCAACATATTTTTTTCCCTAAGAAATGATGAATTTAGAATAAACAGTTCATCACAAAGGGCATAATTTTTTTTTTGCAACCCTCACCCATGTAAAAAAGTTACAAAATTTGAATTATAAAATGGAAGTTGGCTAATAAGACAGATGCCCCAAGTCCAGATCAACAGTGAATATTTTTCTGTGCATGAATACCCAGCACAGTTTGTCCCTGGTCCAGCACTGTCTTGGTAGACAGGCAACTGGAATATCAAGGTCCTACTTTTTTATTTGTTTCTTTCCTCCACTGTTATCTCCTCTTGATGAAGGGACTTTTCTCCTCTCTCTTGCGTGCCAAGACCCCAAGAAGAGAATGGAAGAGAAGGAATTGTGGCATGGCCATTCCCCCTCATGAGGATTTTTCTTTCTTTTTTTTTAAAAAAATAAAATAATTATTTCATTTAACTTTATTTATTTTTAATTTGAAGAAAGAGGGAGAAAGCAAGAAAGCGAGCCCCCAGGTCTGGGACTTGAACCATGGTCAGCCATATGAGAGTCCAGAGCCCTTAACCTGGACTGGTCCCAAGTTTTCACTCTCTTAATCTCTTTTTTTCTTTTTTTGGCGAGGTTTTTGCTATAGGGCATGTGCTTCGCCAGAAAGACAGAGAGAGACAGAGAGACAGAAAGCGAGAAATCACCCCCCAGGGGGGATGGCCATGCCACAGTCCTTTCTCCTTCACTCTCCTCTCGGGATCTTAGACGCACACGCACCCAGCTTGAGTTTAAGTCACCAGGTCCGGGACTCGAACCGCGGTCGACTACGTGGGAGTCCAGCAACATAGCCATTACGCTAACTCCTGGTCCCGGAAATTTTTCTCTTCCTGTCTCTCCAGTGAGTGTACATGCCCTATAGCAAAAACCTCCCTTAAAAACAAAACAAAGTGAAACAAAACCCTTCCTCTGTTACCCTCCCTCTTCCTTTCCTGCATCTTTGTTTGTGCTTTGGATTCCTCCCAACAACAAACAGGCTCCATTATCCCAACGTCATCTTCCTTTCCCCCTTCCAAACTAATCCCTTATTTCTCTTTAATAGCCAGAGTTCTTCAGCGCTGCTTACACATGCTCTCTCCCATTCTTCCTTTCCCATACTTTTCAGTCCACCCTCCTCTGACTTCAGTCTCTGCCATTCCATAAAATCTTCCCTTGCTGAGATCAACCATGGGGCTCTGTCTTGGCAAATCTCTGTCACCGTTTCTCCGTTTGTTTTGTTTGATTGTGTAGCAGGACTCTATGGAAGGCAGAATACAAGGGACTCCGCCCCCCCCCCCCAGCCACAACACCAAAACACCCACCCACACACACACACACACACACACACACACACACACACACACGCATGCACGCACGCACGCGCATGCACAAATGCCTATTACTTGGCTTGGGCTGTCAGGGCCTTGACCACAGTATAGTAAATACAGCTTAGTCCTGATTTACACTCATTTTTACCTTTAAAAATTGAGGAGAGGGGCCAGCAGGTGGTGTGCTAGATGGCGCACTGGACTCTCACATGGCCAACGTTAGTCTGAGTTCTGGCCCTGCAGCTTGCTTGCTTTCTCACTTTCTCTGTCTTTGTCTGTCTCTGTCTCTCTCTCTGGTGAGTGTGCATGCTCTACAGCAAATGAAATAAATACAAAAAATGACAAAATTAAATCAATCTTCGAAAAAGAGGAGAAACCAATCAGAGTTTAATCTGTTGAATTTCCACGTGAAACTACATGTCCCAGTTCAAAGCTGCCATGAGCTGGTGCTGTATTAGGGTCCCCATGGCCACCTTTTGAATAGGACAAGTAGAGACAATGCAATCAGTTATTTTTCTTCTAATCTTGGTCTTTTTCTTAGGTTTTTACTCCAGTACTGGGGGGAAGGGGCTCAGGGGAGAAAAGGAAACTCAAAGAGATTATCATCTTTGAAACTACCTTTGATTCTTCAGCTCTTCCCCCTGTAGAAGATCTTGTAAAGGGCTACTCCAGGAATGAAGTCTGGTCACTTATCATAGGCCAGTTGCTCTGTTTCTTTGCTAACTTTATAGATTGGAGTTAATTTATTAATGGAACAGATGGGGACATGGTTGTTTGAAGGTACTTCGCAAATAGCAGTGGGAACTAAAGTAATTCATCAACCACCTCTTTGCAGCAAACCACCTGAGGACTTAATTGAGAATTGTCTTTAGAATTCAGAGCCATTGTTTCACTGGGGTACATTTTCACAGTGTGCTAATTGTTCCCTAGAGAATTCATTCTCTGTCACTTCTCTTTTTTTGCGGCTTGTCAGTGTTCTCCATCAGCTCTCCTCCCACTTAGCGCTCGACAGCAACAGCATAGCCTGCCTGATGTTTTCACTTGTCATCTACCTGCCCATCCACCTATGTATTTCTATCCTGCAGAGCACCAGGAATTGCAGACACATTGACAGCAGATTCAAATTAGCATTTGCAGTAAACACAGGGCATTGTATCTTTCTTGTTGCAATGAAATTCAGCTATTTGCTACCCTCAGAAGGAATTGGCAGTCAACAAGGAGAACCATCAAACATTGAATAGTATTGCTTTGTCTCTTGGAACCTGGTTGTGTGGATACTAGAGGAATTCCAGCCATGGGGTACATGTGAAAATCTGAAGACTGATATTTCTCTGCAAAAGAGTTTTTATTTTATTTTTTTTGTGGCCACTGCCCAAGGGGTCTGATAAAGCCTGAGCTTGGTACTCTAGACTTCTGTCTTTGATGGATCACCAGTGGTGCTTCTGCTTCATAAAAGGTTCTCAATACAACATGGCCAACTGTGAAGTCTGTCTAACCACAGTGTGAAAACATTCAGACTCCAAACCACCAGCTGGTAGTTCAGTGGGTGCCCAGCTTCGTTTCTTGATGCAGCTTTGCATGGATTTATTTACACTCTGTTGATGACTGGTAAGAGGAGCCAGTGTGCAGGGAGAAATGCCCAGGTTCCCCCGGCCTCCTCCGTTGTGCTTTCAGGATTGTCAGAGTCCTGTACACTGAGTTACTCCACCAGTCCTCGCTAGTGATCATGACCAAGGTGAATGCCTGTGAACTAAGTCTACCTTTGCCCCCATTCCTGGGCTCCAACCACAGAGATAGAGAAGGGTTTGTAGCATGTGAGCCTGTCCACCCCCATTCTCACCTTGAGTCCCCTAAGGGTTCATCTCATGTTGTCCCTTATTCCTGTTGATATTACAAGAAACTCGTGAATTTTTAGCCCAATTCGGTAGGGCTCCACATGTTCCTGTTTTCCCTGCTTTCACGACTCCCCAGCTTCTGAGACTCTTTTTCTCTACCCCCAAGAATTCCCAGCACATTGGCAGCTGAAATTCCTGTCCATTCAGGAGTCTTCCCTTATTCCTGATTTTAGTTACTCAAGATAAAATGTAGTCCAGAAACTATCGCGGCTTGTCGGGCATAGCTTGGAGTCGGCCAAAACAGGTGTTGGTCCTGACATAGCAACAGAAGGTCAAGAGCAGCCTAAAGGGACATCACATGCCTTCATCAATCATTCACTGAGTCTCATAGGTATTTTATCATCTCACATCATCACAAGAAGGATAAATACAATACAAGGTGTTGAAGGGCAAGAGACCACACCCATGGTCTCTCATTTTACTACAATATATTACCACATTCATTTCATTACAGTATATTAGCATTTTATTATTCGTCACTGTTGAGCCTAATTCATGAGTTAAACTTTATTTTGGATGTATATGTATTGAATAAAACAACATATATAAAGTTCAATGCTATCTATTTTTTTTTTTCAGAAAGATTTTTGCTATAGAGATTCATGTGCTCACTGGAGAGACAGAGAAATGGAGAGAAAGTGAGAAATCACCCCCCACGGGGGATATCCATGCTGTAATGTCCTCTCCTCCCTCCTCCTCCTAGTATTTTTGCACATACTTGCACGCACACCTGACATGAATTTCAAGCTGCCAGGTCTGGGAATCAAACCAAGTCAGTCATGTGAAAGTCCAACACCTTAACCCTATTGTGCCTGCTGACCTTACTATCTATGACTTTAGGCATCCATTAGGGGTTCTGAAACATATTCTCTGTGGGTAAAGGGAGATCATTGTGCTCTAAAATTTTTTTCTGGTTTTCCTTTCCACTTTTTCACTCTAAAAACAGTGTCCCGAGAACTGTTTTCCACATAGCCCTC
>NW_006203464.1:956587-963307 GCF_000334495.1 Tupaia belangeri chinensis | reverse complement strand
GCCCCTGAGCCTGGCAGCAGAGAAGGGCATCTTCTTTGGCCTTCACAGACTTTCCAGACTGTTCTCCTTCCACTTTTCCCTTCTCCCATAAAACTTCCAGCTTTAAATCCCTTAAATTGTAACAAGGATGAAGTTTCCTTGTTTCTGTCATTTCTTAACTCCTGTGTCACTTCTTTATTTTTTTTCTCTTCCAATTGGGTCATTCTCTTCAACATGACTCTTATTAATTGATGATTTCTCTGTGTGTATAATGACCTTTCCAACTCTCAGCGTTCAATTCCTTGAAGGACTTTCCTCCCCACTTTGTAATGACCTTTCCAACTCTCAGCGTTCACCTTGAAGGGCTTTTCTCCCCACTGATTTTGTTCCTCAGTTCCCACATCTGTGCTGATAACATAGACCTCATCATAATACCAGTCATAACACCTTTTCCACCTTCACGGTTCTATGCACCCCATTCTCAGACCACTACTCCCTATCTTTCCAGATGAGTCTTCCAGGTAGTTTGACTTGAGTTAAATATTGACACCTCCTTTTCATGGTTTCTCTACCCGATGTTCTCTCTCTCTCTCTCTCTCTATCTCTCTCTCTCTCTCTTTCAGTTTAAATCCCATCAAGTACCCTTCATTCCTTTGCTCATCTTTCCCTTCAGCAGAGAGGAAAACCAAAACACTGGTTAAGATCAACTCTGCCTACTTCATGCCTGCATCCTGACTATAGATCACAGTTGTAGAAAAACATAAAAAGGCAGGATGGCCCTGTGCCCTGGTGGTTAAGAGAGCTGGATCCCACATGGCCAACTACAATACATTGTTCAAATCCTGGCCCCAGCAGCTCGAAAGAGATTCCAGGTGCATATGTATATGTTCTCAAAATCTCATCAGGTTGGAGGAAAAGGGATTGCAGTGTGACTATATCCCATGGGGCAGGGTATTTTCTCCTCCTTCCCTCTGTGTCTCTCTGGTGAATCCACAGGCTGTGTCGCAGATGTTAAAAAGAAAGAAGGAAAGGAAAACGTACAAATGCAATGATCTGTTTCTTTTTAGATACATAGACCTGAGCTTCAAGTGGGCTCATTATAATATACAATGATCTAATGTGTTGAGTGTATGCTTCCATGATTTTCAGATTTTTATTATAGGTGCAGAGAGTAAGGTAGGATAAATAGCATTGATAGAGTCTATCAATACTGGTATCGATAGGCAGTGCCAATTTTTATTTGTGTCAACTCCTCCTCCTTAAATACATGATTCCTTTCTGCAAGATGCCAACTTGAGAAAGTATGTGATTTTTTCCCCTCAGTTTAAAACCAAAACCAAATACAATTATTAAATGCCTCCCATAAGACCCATGCTGTGCTTGGTGTTTTAGGCAGAAAAACACAGTGTTTTGGGGTGTTGGAGTGGGATTGCTTGGCACTGCCAGTGCAAAGCCAAATGACTCCCAAACCAATCCCTCACTCTGCCTGATTTTCATTTGATTTATGTAGGAAATGAACATAACCATATCTATGACATTAATTAGAATAGAGTGTTGTTAGTTAACGCAGTGAAGTTATTACCATAGTACCTGAATATTCTTAAGTACTTAACAAGTAGGAATAATTAATATTCATCACACACCTGGCCTTCCAAGAAAGTGTATACTACAATATTATCCCCTTTCTATAATACTAGGTTGTTGGGAAAGTCATCATGACATAGTTTCTTGTTTTTCTATGCAAAAATGTGTCATGACTTGCCCAACAATCCAATATAAGTGAGAGGGCTAAGCTCAGAAAATTTGGGTAATTTGCTGATCCCTTGGCTTGTGAGTGACAGAGAAGAATTCAGATCTTGGTCTAACTTTTCATTTCCTATGTTACAAAGTTGTCCCTTGGAATATTTTCTAAAATAAAATCTTTTTATTTATTTATTTTAAAAGAGATTTTTGCCATAGGGTGCATGTGCTTGCTGAGAGACAGAAGGTGAGAAATCACCCTCGGGTCAGATGGCCACACCACAATGCCTTTTCTTCTCAGGATTTGGGGCACACACTCATATATTCTCAGTGTAATTTTTAAGCCACTGAGTCGAGGACTGAGACAGTGGTCAGTGGTTGAATGCGTGGGAGTCTGGCGACATAACCACTATTCCTTCTGCTTGTCCCTTAAAGTAGATTCTTAATGATCTGAATAGTGAGATGATCTTGCATATGTTTGGAAGTTAGTAGATGCTAGGTTTGATGGAGCTGTACATGTTTAAACTCATTTAAACTTCATAGCAACCTCATGAAGTAAACGCTAATATTGCTCCCCATTTACAGGTGATAAAAGGAAGTCCAGGGAGAAAAAAGCATGACCAAGGTCACATGGCTGCCATGGGGCAAAGCTAAGAGTTGAACTCAGGCTATTTATCTCCAAAGCCCTCACCCTGTGGCTCAAGGGACTACCAAGATGTTTTAGGTCATGGGGAAAGTCATGATGCATTTTTGCATAGATAACTATGTCATGACTTTCTCAATGACCTAATAATTCCTTGATGAGGAACGGAGATTCCAATTTCAGGTATTCCTGCTCACAATTTTGGAATAACTAAACCTTGAATTTATCCATTTTTACGTCTGATGGTCATAGAGGCTCTTCGCTGAGTAATTAGCAATAATAATAGTAATAACGTCTTGTCCTGTGCTAAAACATGTGACACTCACTAAAAGCAGCAAATCTAAATAATTGATGTTAATTACATGAGATCTTTAGGAATAATCTGCCTAAAACAACTCAGAAATGAGAGGATTAAAAGGCAGAGCTAATTCTCAGCAGCTGCTGGAAAGGCATGATGCAGAGGCCAGAGTGACACCAGCCTGTTGGTGGTTGAGTCAGTGTGTGTTGTCTTTAGTTACTTAGTCTACATTTTGTGACCAGGACAGTCAGTCAATCAGATTATTCATTGATCATTGAACGATTCGTTTTACCAAAATTTTCCCTCTGTGTTTCTAAACTCTGGTCCCTTCATAAGCTAAATATTTCCACCTTCTCCTCTTACATCTGAGGTTAATTTGACAATGACATTAGTATAGGTCATGGATTTCTGGCAAAATCAGTTTACTAGAAGGAAGGATGGTGGTGCAATGGGGGAGTATGATGCTCTCAAGTCCGACTCACCTGAGAAGGGTCCAGGTACATGTCTGAGGACCTCCCTGAGTATTCGGGGCCCATGCTTGACCCATCAGGGATGGCTGATGTTGGGGATAGATTGTAGCATCAAGACTCTATTGGGGGAGTTGTTTCTGTCTCATCCTTACTCTCTGTCTCATTTGCTCATGGGGGAAATAAATAAATAAAAACATGTAAAAATAGTTACAGTAATTTTTCAGGGCTGCTATAATAATGTACCACAGATCGAGTGGCTTAAAACAACAGAATGAGCAGGTGGCCTAGTGGTTAAGATGCTGGACTCCCATATGGTCGACTGTGGGCCTGCTGACGTGAAACTCATACTGGGTCTGTATGCATGCGTGCCCAAAACCCCAAGAGAAGAATGAAAGAGAAAGGACTTTGGCATGGCCATTCCCCCTGAATGGGGTGATTTCTCACTTTTTATCTCTCTCTCTCTCTCTCTCAGGTTAGTACATGCATCATATAGCAAAAATCACTCCAAAAAAAAAAAAAAGAATTTTTTTTTTCTTCTTTTTTGTAATCTGGAAGACTTAAAATGGGGGCATGCATGCACATGTGCCTGGTGTGAGTTTAAGCCACCAGGTCTGGGACTCAAACTGTGGTCAACCACATGGGAGTCCAGCAATATAGCCATTATGCCAGCTGCTGATCCCAAGACTTAAAATTTCTCATAATTTGCTCCTAATTTTTTTTCTTCCCCTGAAGTCCCTCTCCTAGGTCTGCCATCTTTCTGTGTCCTCCTGTGGTCATTCCTTACATGGTCTTATCTTTGTCCTAATCTCTTCTCTGAATGACATCAAGATTAGGGCCCATCTTAATGACTTAATTTATCTTAATTACCTATTTCATGTTCCATCTCCAAGTATGATCATATGCTGATATGCTGGAGGTTAGGATTCCAACAAAGAAATTTGTACGTATGTGTAGAGAAGGGGAACAGTCAAGTCCGTGACAGTGGTAGATTTCATAGTCCAGAGCTAGTTTTGTCACCTTACCCCATCAAAGGAAGTCTTGAAGACAGCAGGAACATCTGAGCACATGTACAGTTACCATTTTAGCCACCCTAATTTCTGTCCCCACAGGGGTTGAAGCATCAGGCCACAGATGTCCTCATCCATAAGCTGCAGTGTAACTTCTAGGAAGGGAAAAGGAAAAAAGAACACATTATCTGAGCACCTGTAAAGCCTTAGGAGCAATGCAAGATTGTCTTTGCACATTGTGTTTTATTTGTTTTATTTAAAAACTCTCAACAGTGTCATGAGATAGGTATTATTCCAGTTTTAGAGATTAAAAAAAAAAATGAGCCTCAGAGTATTTATATAAGTTGGTCAAAAAGTCATACAAGTGTCGAGTTGTTGAAAAAGTCATGACACTTTTTTCTATGTTTTTCTATGAAAAATGCATCATGTCTTTTCCAATGACTTAGTAGTAATGGCAGAACTGCTGCTGGGGTGTGAGGGTCCTTGGCTTCATGAAGGAAAGAATTAAAGAGTGAGCCATCGAGGAGGAGTGAGAGTGGGTTTACTAAGGAGAGTGTATAGAGTAGACTGCTCCTTCCGTGGAACAACTCCATGAAGAGAGACAAGTGAACAGTGTTGTTCTTCCCTTGGGTAGAAAGGATCAGGGATTTAGGTTGGAGTGAGTTGCTGTTCCCCACTGCTTCCATGGTTGCTAAGACTCAAGAGGAAAGGAAGAATTGTTACTTGAAAGGAAAGATAAAAGGGCTGCCCTATAGGCAGGACAACCCCAAACGTTGGTGGATGTCTGGCTTATGTGCCTTGGTTTAATGCCAGAATAAGTTAAGGGCAGTGGTTTTCCTGAAATCAATGCCCCTACCATTTTCTGGGCCCATCAGGGTACTTCCAGTCATTGCCATGGTTAACCCAAGCTGTTGGGCATGGCATCTAGCATGCTAATACCGTACATTGAGGGTATAATGAGTCTCAGGGTTAGGCAGAGGTCATTCCAGGCACCATCTTGGTTCTAGCTGGTTTAGATGCAGTCTCTCAGACAGTTCTTATCTGCCAGTTATTACATGTTTGGAATGTCCCTTGACTCAGTTTCTTCCTATCTCACAGCTAATAGGTTTTATAGGTTTAGAGTCAAGCCTCCTTTAAAAATGAAAAGAAAGAAATACGGGCCAGCCCCATAATGTCGTAATTAAGCACTGCAAAGGGAACTGGATTCCACATGGCCGGCTGTAGTTGGAGTCCTGGTCCCAGTGGCTTGACACACATGCCTGTCATCTATGAACCTGCCCAGGATCCTAATGGGATGGAGGGAATAAAGGCTTGCAGAGTGACAGGTCCCATTGAGGGGATGCCTTCTCTCTCTGTATCTCTGTTTCTCATGAACAGACACATGCTCTGAGACTAAATAAATCCACATGTTCCTACATATGCACATATGAAGAGATGGAGTACACAGGATAGGAAGAGGAAGAAACTGAATTATGGTAGAAACCAATAGGACAACTCATGACATCAGAAAAGTTTAAATTCACATTTTCCTCCAAATGGGCCATTTTATAGCCCAATAAAAGACAGCAGCATGTGATACAATCTAATGCCACCCGTTTGTTTAATCATTATGTCCTTACAGCCTCCCTAGACACCCATCATGCTGGGCCCATCCACTGCAGGATCGTGGGCCTGAATTTCACTTCTCACTTGCATACAGCCACGTGTGAGAAGAGCTGGGCTCCCAGTTTTGATCTCCTTAGAGTACTCGGCCTGCCCTGTCAGTCTGTCTGTCTTTGTCTTTTTTGTTACTTTTTTTTTTTTTTTTTTTACATTTTTTTATCATAGGGCATGTGCGCTCACTGGAGAGACAGAAAGAGAGAAAGTGAAAAATCACCCGCTCTACAGGGGATGGCCACACCACCATTCCTTCTCCTCCATTCTCCTCCTGAAATTTTGAGTGTGTGGCATACACACACACACACACACACACACACACACCCCTATCCTTACCCTTACCCTTTCCCCTACCCAGCCACCAGGTCTAGGACTCAAACTGCAGTCTGCCATGTGGGAGTCCAGCGCCTTAACCACCATGCCACCTACTAGCCCGGCATGCCTGTCTCTTAGCACCAACTCTTAGTGAAAGCTGCCTGCAGATAAAGAAATGCACCCTTAGAACCCACTGTGGGGAAGGGACTGGCAGGAGTGAAACGGCTAACAGCACGGATTCTTACAGTGTACAGGGCTAGAAGAGGTGGGGTGGGGGAGAAAGGGAAAGTTCCACATCTGATGTCACTACTCTGTTACCTTTTGGCAGCCAAGATTGGCAGGAGGCAGGTTGTCGTGTTTGACAGTGAGCATGACGATTCCGAAAAAGGAATCCTTAGTCATTTTGATAAGTGTCTGTGTCATTGGCCTCATTGAGGTTTTCACAAGGAGCAGAAGCATCCCCGGTCGGGAAACACTGACCTAGTTGGTCCCAGGTTTCCTGCTAACTTCAGGGTGACTAGTTCCCTTCGTCCTAGTGGATTTAATTTCCCCAAGAACCTGTGGGTTACACTTACTTAAAAAATAATAATAAAATAAATAAATAAATATATG
>NW_006203464.1:955320-956556 GCF_000334495.1 Tupaia belangeri chinensis | reverse complement strand
AGAGAGAGAGAAAGAGCATGAGAAAGCAAACCACCAGGTCCGGGACTCAAACCGCAGCCAGCCGTTTGTGGGAGCCCAGCACCTTAACCACCATGCCAACTCTGGATTACACCTTTATAGCACACATGGTCATGTGGATAGGATGTAGGTACATGAGGATGAGAGACAGATGAGTGGATAGTCTTAGCCATTTCTAAGCGCAAAGGTGCATTGAATAATCTTCTTTCGTAGTGGTGAGTTCATAGTAAGGGTCACTATTAGAACGCCCTGGAGGGCTTATAAATAAAACAGATGGGCCACAAATTATGTCCATAATAGGATACATATGTGGGACCTGGAGGCCGCTGTAAAGATAGGCACCCCTTCCAGAGAACAGCACGTGCCACAGCCCACCCTACTTCCAAAAAGAACACCAATAGTAAAAGCAGGAAGGAAAGAACTCTGTCCTTGAGGACCCAGCCCTAACCAAGACCTTGACTACGCTGGCTCTGTTTATCACTTCCCTTAAGTGAGAAGGAAATGACAGAGAACAGCATTTTGATGTCCTAAGCTCTGAGAATGTAAGCTGGAACAGGTTTTGACTTGCCCTAAATTTAATGCAGTTTTTAAATGTGGACATAAAAAGTGTAGGTGTGTATTATAATGTGGCTAGGAACTTTATTTCATACCACACCAGGGAGGGGGAGCGAGGAGGACTGAGAAATTGGAGGACTCAGATATTACATGTAATAACAGCGTCGTAAAAATCAATGTAAAAATTTAATGCGAAAGGTCTGTGGGCACCCAACCATTAAAGTTAGGAGATAAGGCGGATGGAAAGTCGGGTTGAGCATCCAGAGAGTAGTATAGTATATTTCCTCTAACTTTACTGGAATATACAAGAGTACTCCTGTCCGCCAATCCATCTGTGAGTTAAAGATGTTTTCGCCATGTTTGGGAACTCATTTCCCATTTGGAGAAAATAACCACCCTCATAATAAAGTAAGAACAGCACTTATTGAACTTGTTCCGTGTGGTAGGCCTCGTGCCAGGCAGTGATATTGTCAGTAAGTTCTCAGAACAGTAACGATCCTGAATGTTTTCATTATTTCCATCACATAGATGAGAGTTCATAAAGGTTAAAACCCTAGCCCACGCCACACATGGAAGTCATGACTGTTTAACTCCCAAAGTCACCAGCTTGCTCAGCGGCATATTCAGATTGAACTTTGACATACAGAGCATGTCACGGGCTGT
>NW_006203464.1:933380-955288 GCF_000334495.1 Tupaia belangeri chinensis | reverse complement strand
TTCTTCTTTGAAACCCTAGAGTAAAACTACAGGTAGGAGTCCAGTGCCTGAACCACCATGCCACTTGCTGGCCCCTCAGTTTCTTATTTTGATCCTCAGGATTGTCTTTAATTCTATACCAACTACTTTTCCAAAATTACCATCTAATTCTTCCCCGTAAGTATTCTCTTCTAATCAGACTTGCCTCATTAAACAATCTGCTAGTATTTACCTCTGTACCTGGCTTCTCTCTCTCAACGGTTCAAAATTCTACCAACCTCTAAGAAGTTAGCTGCTGCTTACGTTGTCACTTGATGCTAAGATGAAATTCGACACTGAATAAAGCTCGACTCTTCAGGGAAAGTCATCCCCCTGACTATTCTAGGTTACCATGATCTCTGCCTCATTCTTAATACCTACTACTTGGCCTTTCATTAGATATTTATTGTATTCTACTTTGTCTACCCAAGTGGAATATAAGCATTTAAATAGTATCAGTAATTTCAGTTTGGGGGGCAAGTTTCTATAGACATAGTGCTTCATAAAGCTCATGAGTAAGCCAAAAAATAAAAAAAAAAGAAAGAAAGAAATAATAGAAGTGAAAAGGAATAAAAATGTTGTGGAAAGACTTCATAGACAATCTAACCTAATCATTTTGTTGTATAAACTGGGAAACTGAGATCTAAAGATGGGGACAGAGAGGCCAAGGATCTGATATTTGTTCAATGTTAGAGTTAAGTCTAGACTCTGATTTCCTTATTCCTGTTGTTCAGCTCCCCCTGCCTCAACTAGAACATGCTTTCTAAATGTCAGTGCATCTTTTAAAATATGTTATGAGGGCCAGCAGGTGGTATGGTGGTTAAGGCACTGAAGTCCCACATGTGCAACTGTGGTTCTAGACCCGGATCTGGTGGTTTGACATATACACATACCATGTGCGTGTATGACCAAAATCCAGAAAGGCGAAGGGATTACAGCCTGGCTATCGCTGTTGGGGGCTTGATTCCTTACTTTCTCTCTCTCTCTCTTTGTTTCTCTCCAGTGAGTGCTTGCACCCTGTGGGAAAAAGCAAAAAATAAAAAGTGTTAAAAGAAATCATCTTAGAAATAACTGAATTTCCCAGGTTTTGTTACAAATATACACGTAGTGATGGGCAAGGGCAGGTTATTTCTCATCAATCCTGAAGAAAAGACTCAGGGTAAGTGGGCCTACTGCCTCGTCTATTGCACTCGTGGTTATCTAAGGAGGCCTACAGTGACTGGAGCTTGTGCCATCTGGTATACCTCCAGGGTCAGAAAACTTCATTGAAATAGTATGAATCAATGTGGAGGAGATATGGGTCCTGGAGACAATTTCAAATAGATACTACGGTTCTAATTTCCTTTTCTTTAAGGTTAAGTGTTGAATTGTAGATGGCCAGGAAGATCTAGGACAAATGGCCTACTTAGGTCATTCTTCTCTCATACTTTGACCTGGTCTGGGAACATAGTGGACCCGTTGCCGAGAAAAGCATTCTCAGACCCTCGTCACCTCTTTGGGCTTAGCTCTGACCTGAGAAATGCCCTTGCCTGGGGAGAAACTAAGCTCAGTGCTTCTCAGGGCATCTTCTGAACAGGAGAGAAAATAGCTGATATTTAATGCCATGATACAAATGAAGGAATAGGCAGTCACAGGATTTAGAAGGGTACTCACCTGCACTATTGTCTCCTACCATTACCGCCCCCACCCATTACAATGGCATTTTGGCATTTTCCTTCGGAATCTCTGGCACCTAACTGTGTGACCTTCAGTATCTATCTTAATCTCTCCTATCTCACTTGTACAATTTCAAAAACAAAGGTGTTGGTAAATAGTAATAACGAGAATCCTTTTGGCTCTGAAATGTTACGATTTTAGTATCTCCCATGTATAAAGCCCTGTAAGTTTAATGAGTTTATAAAGTCCTTTCTCAGTATCTCAGCCCAGCCTACTCCCTATCAGTAGGTAGCAGAGGGATCATAGATCTCATATGATGGGAAGTCCATAGCCAATTAGTAGCCAAACTGGAACCCAGGTCTTTCCAATGAGGAGTTGGCAAATGGTTTTATAAAGTTTTATTGGAACACAGATGTACTCCTGGTCTATGGCCGATTTGACACACACTAGATCCACAGAGTTGAGTAGTTACAACAAGGACTGTATGGCCATTAAACCTAAAACACTAACTTTTTGGCCCTTTTATTGAAAAAAAAAAATTCTGTTGTAGAATATAGGTTGTGATGTTTCTACTATAATACCTAGCTCTTAGTTCTCTAAGACCACTCTCAAATTTTCTCAACATCCTTGTAATCAAGGAGTACCCTCTGGCAACCCCCGCCTCCCCAAGTCCTAACTGGATTGGAAAATCACTTGTGGATGGGGATACAAGAATGAAATGAACTTCATTCAGCAATCAGCCTGTACATTCTGTGTGTCTATTTTAAATTCAGAGGTGGGAAAGTCAAATAAGAAAAGCTTGAATCGCTTATAGACCTGCATGCGAAAAGAAAAATGCAACAGCACCAATACTGATTTCATTATTATTATTGGGCTGTTGAGTTCCAGGAGCA
This sequence comes from Tupaia belangeri chinensis, assembly GCF_000334495.1. Taxonomy (NCBI): domain Eukaryota; kingdom Metazoa; phylum Chordata; class Mammalia; order Scandentia; family Tupaiidae; genus Tupaia; species Tupaia belangeri. The sequence continues at coordinate 952,721 of NW_006203464.1, read as the reverse complement.
GTATAACACACGAAGCCACAATCACTAGCCTAAAGCCTTTCAAAGGAAGCAACGCACATGGCTTCAAAACAGAAGCAAGCACTAGAAAAACGGGCAAAATCTCTGAGGTGTGATTGAGCTCGCAGATGTAAGCATTGAATAAGGATTCTCACTTGGTGTTACAAACCTCACAGTCGCAGAATATTCAGTGACTGAGTATTATGGGTTTTTCTGATTCGGTGCACACATATGTGTGTGATATTTCAATTGTTACAACTCCATTGCTTTTGTAACTGTTTTTAATTACTCATGAGACCATTTCTCAGTACGAGCTGAGCATATGGGCACTTTGCATTTTGAAAATCCTAGGTTTGGATTTATCCATGGGTGAAAAAACCCTCACTTTTTTTTTCTTTTCAAGTGGTAACAAGGTATTTTGGAAGCTTTTAAACCAGCAACATGAGAGAACCAGCCCTACTGAGTCTCCACTGGGTCACTACCGTGAGAGTTGTGCCCTGGAAAACTTCACATGCACCTGGTATGTGGTTGCTGCAAGCAATACAGTCATTCATCTGACAAAGATGTATTGAAGAAACACTGTAAACACAACAGTGGGTGAGGAGAAGAAAATGAATGAAAGTTATCTGTGCAGGAATAGAGAGTGGTTGAATTGAGCGATTCATTTATTTTCCTACTCTTTATTGAGTCATGCTGCGCACTGTTAGAGGCTGCAAACAGAATGGCTATCATACGTTTATGTATTTTTTTCTTACCCATATCAAGTTTAAATATTAGTAGAACACATGAAAAAAAAAGTGGTCAGGGCATAGAACTAAACAAAGGGCTTACGTGGAGGACATAATAGAACTGTAATTGAATAAGAAGAAAGACCCCCATTTTTTTAAATGGGCAAAACCCATGGACAGACAATTTATTATAGATGATACGCTAATGATATGCACACCTAGAAATAGAGGTTCAACTTCATCAGTCATTACAATTGCAAATTAAAATTATAATACTACTCCTTTAAATGCCCATTTTAGAATGGCTAACATTAAATTCTGATTGCTAGCAAGGATATGGCACAACTGAAATTCTTCACCACTGGTAGGGTGTTGATTAGTAAAACCACCTTGGGAAACTGTTGGATCAACTAAAGTAAAATATGTCCTGTGACCTCATATTTTCTATTGTAGAAAACACGTGTTCACCAACACATAAAATCAGGATGTTCATAGCACTGTTTATAATAGCTCCGAACTATAAACCATCCACATACCCTTCACCAGTAGAGTGTGGTAAATAGATTGTGGCATATTCACCAGGTGGAATATTATATAGCAAAGAATGAATGATCTGCAATTCTATGTTAGAGTGTTGGTGAATCTTTTTTAGAGAGGTTTTTGCTATAGGGGATGTGAGTTCTCCAGACAGAGAGAGAGGGGAAGAGAGAGAGAAATCACCCCCCAGGGGGGAATGTCCATAGTGCAATCCCTTCTCCTATATTCTCCTCTTGAGATTCTAGGCACACACGCACATACACCCTAAGTCACTTTTAAGTCATTGGGTCCAGGACTAGAACTGCGATCAATTACGTAGGAGTCCAGCAACATAACCATTATGCCATCAGCTGGTCCCGAGTATTGGCGAATCTTAAAAACAGAAGGTTGAATTAAAGAAGGGGCCAGTAGATTGCTTGATAGTTAAGGTGCTGGACTCCCACATGGCTGACTATGGTTTGAGTCCTAGACCTTGCTTCCTCACTTTCCCCCCTCTCTTGCCCTGTGTCTCTCTACTGAGCACACAATGTCCTCTAGCAAATAAAAATAGTAATGATAAATAAAATTAAATAATGTTTCAAAAAAGAAACAGAGGAGGCAGGTGGTGGTGTAGTGGTAATGCCACTGGACTCACATGAGAAAGGTCCTGGGTTTGTGTCCTGGGACCTCCCTGAATATGCTGGGCATGCACACACATACCTGTGAGTCAGGATGACTGAGATTGAGAGACAATCACAGAGTAAAGACCCTGCTGGGGAAACCTACATCTCTTATAGTAGAAATGAACAAACTTAAGAGACAATAGACAGAAAAGAGACTGTGTAATTCAGTTTATTTAAAACGTAAAACCAGGACCAGCAGTTGACCTAATGGCTATGTCTCTGGACTCCCATGTAGTTTACCACAGTTTGAGTCCCAGACCCAGTGGTTTAAACTCATGCCAGGTGCATGTGCATGCATGCCCAAGATCCCAAGAGGAGACTGGAGGAGAAGGGATTGCAACGTGGCAATCTCCCCTAGAGAGGAGGTGATTTCTCACTTTCTGTCTCTTTCTGGTGAGCATACATGCCCTATAGCAAAAACCTCTCCAAGAAAAAGAAAAAAAAAATGGATTGATGGTGTTGACTGCCAGGATGCTGGTTACTCTGGGGCACAAAGAGGTTATAGTAGGGGGCTCCTGGGAGATGCTAGAGCTCATTGTCTTCATTTATGTGATGGTTGCCTGGGTATACTCACCTAGTGAAAACTACACTCTGCTTTACATGTATGATTTGTTTTTATTACACATTTCAGTCTTTCCACAGTTGAAATTTAACATTAATTTCCAAAACTCATGGATGGAGCTATCCCTTCCCTGCAAAACAACAGTAGCAACAGCAACACTCCGAAAAAGAAGAAAAACAAAAACAGTCCCCAAGAATAGGAGTGGTTCCGCTTCCTAGAAAGGGGATGATATGTCCCATGATAGCAATTTTTTTTTTTTCAGAACAGTGGACATAGGAAAAGAAAGAGCAACTCGTGGGATGAGACATGTGGAAGAAGAATAAATAAAGCTGGAATGTGGGGTGCCTTGATAGAGGCACTGGGCTTTGGTGGAGTAGGCAGTGGGGATCCATTGAAGGGGTTCCAAGCAGGGCAGAGATGATCAGAGCTGTGTTCAGGAAGATGAACTTGGCGGTCGTATTACAGAATGAATTGGGAAGTGAAGAAATGGGGGGAAGGGAGACCAATTTGGAGGTAATTGCTATTGTCTGGGTGGAGTGTAATTAGGTCTAAATTAGGGCTGCAGTGTGAGTGGGAAAGCGGAGATGTACATAAGAGGCACTAGGAGAGACTAAGCAACTTACTGGATTTTTTTGTTGAGGGGGAAGGGAAAGTCCAAGGAGGGCAGTCTGGCGATGGGAAGATAAATCATGCCATTAACTGGGATAGATGAATTAGAATCTCGGTGCATTTTCACATCTCATGAGCCAAAAGCTGTCCCTGAACACAGCAGCTCAGCCCAACATGGGACCTCGGGCTCCTCGGGAAGGATGTCATGGCGTTTTGCCAGTCATCTATATCTAAAATAGATCCTGACTTTCTTATAAAGTCGAAGCTGCACAAACTCAAAAGTTGCAGTTTTTTTTTTTTTTTAACCTTCTTTACAGATGAGGATAGCAATCTAAGCCGGTTGCAAGAAGTAAGTTATATAACTTCAAGTCTGTGTTCTTACAGAGAAGTAGGACATCCTTCCCTCCCCTCCTCCTGCTGGCTGAAATGCAGAAGAGGGGTGAGTACTACAGCAGCTAGGTCTGTGAGTGGAACCTACACCACAGGATAGAGGCAGGGGGCAGGCAGATGGGGCAGCAGTTACATCACTGGCCTCCCAGATGGCCAACCACAGTTTGGATCCCAGACCAGGGGCTTGCAACTCACGATCTGCGCATGTGCGTGCATGCCCTTGATCCCAGGAGAATGAAGGAGAAGTAATGGCTGCATGGCCCTCCACCCTGGGGGATAATTCCTCACTCTCCCTCTCACTATCTCTCTCTCTCTGGCTAGTGCACGTGCCCTAAGGCAAAAACCTCTACAAAACAAACAGAAAGAATAGAGGCAGCCTGGGTTCTCAGGAGGGTAGACCACTTCTTTAGCACAAACTCTCTTTCAGTCTTTATGTGGCAAAGAAATTCTTATTTATGTGTCACTGTTAGTTCGAGTCTCTCTATTATTGTAGCTAGACTGGTATCCTAAATAATTCAGATCCCAAGCTTGTGGTTTTGATCCCCGAGATGCTTTTTTCTTAAAGGGCCATTTTCTGAGCAATTATTAAATACCCAACACTATACCAGGCGCCAGTGACACAGTTCATTAATCCTGAATGTAGTCTCCAGACATTTATGACCATTCCTGAACATGTGTGGCAATATCTCGAACAGGACTTAACTCTAAGAAAAATGGTCTTCAAGATGAGATCACAGACTTTATAAACATCCTCAAACTATTATAAACTAGGTCCTATTTTAATCCCCATTGTCCAAGTGAGGAGACTGAGTTTCCACAAAGTTAGAAAACATCCTCTGAGGTGATACTGTTTTTTTTTCTTTTTTAAGTAATTTTTAATTTTATTTATTGCTATTTTTATTTGATATATAGTATATGCACTTATCAGAGAGAGACAGGGAGAGAGAGAGAGAAAGAGAGGGAAAGTGAGAAAGCAAGTTGCCAGGTCCAGGACTTGAACTGTGGTTGGCCATTTGGGAGTCCAGCGCCCTAATCACCACAACACCAGCTGGCTTCAAGGTAATACTGTTAATGGGCAAGATTTTTCCACCTCCAAAGTCCAAATGACCTGACAGTGCAAATGAACATGGAGAAGGAATCAATCTAAATCCATCAGTACCACCGGTCAGCAGTTGGACACCAAGGTGCGGAAAAAATAAAAGATTACTGTTTTGTGAAATGCAGGCCATTCCCTTGACTCCTTGTGATGAAAACCGATGGCTCTAAGACCTCTCTCTTACTTGCAGCCCTAGACAGAATCACAATTATTTCCTCCAGGCTTTAGTAAACTTGTTTAGAAGGCAGCAGGAAACGCGGAACTCGAAGATACTTGTTTTTTTGCCTGCAGGTGGCATGGTGGTTAAGAGCACTGGACACCCACATGACCAACTGCAGTTTGAGTCCTGGACCTGGTGGCTTGATTTTTTACTCTCTCTCTCTCTGATCAAATTAAAGTAAATAAAGTTAAATAAAATAATTCTTTTTAAGAAAGGATATTTATAGAAATATTGGATGGTGGTGGGATAAGTATATAACCCATCAAAGAGACAAATTTTCATTTTCATGCAAAAATGCTGAAAATTCAAAATTCAAGGAATTACCAATATGATAATCTATTTTTAGTCAATGTGTTCAGTCATCCTATGCATCTATAATAATAAAAGAAAGAAGTTAGACTCAGTTGCAGTGGTCCAGGTTACAGGGCAATGCTGTGTGATGCTGGGGCCATATGGGGATCCCCAGGTCTGAATCCCAGGTCGACCTGAACATAACAGGAATTCCTGCTATCCTAGCTGGCTGGAAGGTTGGGTCACATATGATGGGTCCTAGTAGGTGTCTATGGCTTTCTTATGCATCTCTCTTTTTGTTTCTCTCATGAGTTAAATACATTTTTTTTTTAAAGGCAGAACCAGTAGATAGTATAGTGGTAATGTTGCTGGACTCCCACGTGGTTGACTGCAGTTTGAATCCTGGACCTGGTGGCTTAGAACTCACGCTAAATGTATGTGTGTGTATGCCAGAATCCCAAGAGGAAATAGAGGAGAGGGGATTCCGGTATGGCCATCCCCTTTGAGGGGGGTGCCTTTTCTCTTTCTCTCTCTCTCTGTCTCTCCATTGAACTCACATCCTGTATAGAAAAAAAAAATCAAAATTATTTATTTGTCAAAATAATTAATAGATAAAAAACAGAAATAAGGGGGCCAGTAGGTGGCGTGGTGGTTAAGGTGGCTGGCTTCCCACATGGTCGTCCACATTCCAGTTCCAGACCCAGTAACTTGAAAAACCACACGAGGCATCTATGAACTTGGGGAATATTAAGACCAGAGCCGATCTATAAAGGCAGGGTGACTTCAGTTGCAGGTGATGCTCAGAACAAGGACAGCGGAGGACAAGGTGTACCAAGAGACCAGAAAGGACAATTAGAAGGAGATAAAAGTATAAAACCCATCAAGTTACTCTTGTCTTGCTATGGGAGCAAGTATTAGGTTGTCGGGAAAGTCAGGACTTATTTTTCTGTTTTTCTACGTGGAAATATGTCACGACTTTCCTGACAACCCAGCACAATGTGCTAACACACGCATCAATGAAAAAAGCATTCTCAAACCTTTTATTTTTTTTCTTCCAGCAAATCCTTCAAATGAAGCTAAAACCTCTTCGCATGTCTCCTGACAGGTAATACCTTTCCAGAATTTTTTTTTTTTTGATTTTGATGAAGTGTCCCTTAACTTTCCTGTTTGTAGTCCGAGTGAAATAACTCTGATACCGAGGATTCCCTGAGTAAAGCTTAAAACATTGTATTCACCTGCATAGAGATGAAAAGGAATGTCCAGGTTAGTTCTCAGGTAAAGTGCTGGTTCTCATGCCTCTTAGAAAATAATGAGGCCGATTGTGCTGCCTGCCCATTGACCAGGAATATCATTCCACACTCTCATGATACCCATGGAAGATCCAATTCAAACTACAAGATGTTTTTCTCTAACGTAATTTGCCATAAAAGTCTGTGTGTCTTTGTGTAAATAATATCTGTAATCCAATATAATAAAAAATACACAAATCAATAGATTGGATATGTAATTGCAAAGGGCTTATTATTTTATATGTTCTTTGGGAATCTTTGAGAAATGACCAGGGAAGATGGTTCGGAGCCAAATCTTGCAAATGTAAGTAGAGACAGTGTACTAAAACCTTCCTGTCCTACCGAGCAGCAAATTATGACTCTACTGGCAAAGAACTGCGTCTCCGTGCACAAATGACATGACACACATTACCTAGGAAAATCACCTCCCACGTAATTTGGAGTGCAGGGTAGGGTTAAGTGTTCTGAGAGCCAGAACATGAGTAGCATTTGATTATGATTAAAAATAATGCTGCCTTCTATTTATATAGTGTCTGTCTCTAGCTGAGTTCCTGGTATAGCTGTATCTTATTGTGCATTCTATTAATACATTAGGTTCAAAGTCATCTTTCATGCATAGATCACTACTGGTATTCATTCTCACACAGCCTCCGGATGGGGTTACCTAAAATTAATCTTGTTTCATAAGCAGAGACTCTGGGTATGAAATACTATGGTCATGCCATACCGGTAGTCACGAGGGGAATAAAAAGTAGATCTGGGCCTTGCCTATTATATCACAGTCGTTGGGCTCTCTCACTGCAGGCTGAGGACAAGTAATGTGATGGCCCTCACAGCTCTGGCTCCAGGATGCTAAGGACTGTACAGGTCAGCCAGAAACCTATCCTAGCTGCTCTTCTTATCTACTTCAAGAGAGGTACCAGCAAGATGGAGAGGCAGATGGAAATGCAGGAAAGTCAGGCAGTCTTAGCATCATAGTACATTTCTGAGCCCTGGTTCACTCCTTAAAGTAAACACAGAAATTCCTACTTCCCAAGATCATCAGAATGGTTGGAGATAAGAGAACTTCAGCAGGTGGCATGGTGGTTAAGACTGTGGACTCCTGGGACCAGCAGTTAGCGTAATGGCTATGTAGCTGGACTCCCTCGTAGTTGACTTCAGTTCGCGTCCTGGACCCGGTGGCTTAAAACTCACTGGGCGTATGTGTGTGCGTGCCCAAGATCCCAAGAGGAGAATGAAGGAGAAGGGATTGCGGTGTGGCCATCCCCCCTGGGGGGTGATTTCTTGCTTTCTGTCACTCTGTCTGTCTGGCGAGCGCATGTGCCCTATAGCAACAACCTCTCAAAAAAAAAAAAGACTGTGGACTCGCACATGTCCTAGTGCAGTTCGAGTCCCAGACCGGGCAGCTTGAAATTGCACCAGATGCAAGTAAGTGCACGCCCAAAGCCCCAGATAGAAAATGGAGGAGTAGGGATTGCATCACGGCCATCCTTCTTCCCAGGGGTGATTTCTCACTCTCCCTGTTACTGACTGAGCCTGAGGCCTTGAGGATGGACGGACAGCCAGGGTAGTAGCTGCCTTCCTCCCCCAAGGAGTTGGCGTGAGTGCAGTGGCTGGGTCACCTGCCCGAGAAGGCTAATGAGCACCTTGTGCAAAGTATTCTTAGAAATTTAAAACCTTCCTTACTAGCCTAGTCCACAAACACATTAGCACTCACCAGAAGACTAAAAGGCCATTCTGGAAAGTTCTGGGTGGTAAGAAAGAGCTTATGGAAGATGAGAGAATCCTTGGGAATCTCTTCATAAGCCTGAAAGAAAAGGCTTAAAATTAGATTTTGTGTAATCTTAAGCAATTATTAGGACGGGGCTAGCAAGTGTAGTGTTGTGATATTGTACTCCCACATGATCGACTACAGTGTGAGTCCCAGACCCGGCGTCTTAAAACTTGTGCAGGGCATGTGTGAATGAGTGCCCAAATCCTGACATGGAGAAAGGAGGAGGGACTGTGGCGTGGCCATCCCCACTAGGGGATGCTCTCTCGTGAGCACACACACTCTAACAAAGATCTCTCTTAAAATTCTTAGCGATTGTGTAGTCAACAGATTTCTAAGGTGAAATGGCGTATCTCTTACAATTCTGTCTGTAGTATTTTCTACATAGTGAGTATTAATTGAATAAGTACATAGGATTTATTTTGTGCCCTATGTCATTAGCTTCCTTGGGGGCCTGAGTCCGAACATGCTGTGTAAATGTTCAATGTCCACATACACGAGTATGATTACTATGATTAGCCCTGGGAGGAGGGCATTAGTAGGTGGGGTCATTTTTGGCCTCCTGGAAATAAGTCAGTTGGATAAAGTTCTGGAGTCTAAGACCAACTCTTTGGTATGTTCCCCTGCCTACATCCCACTCATTTAAAGACCTGAGCTCCTCTTTCATCAAGTCCAACAATGCCTCCCTCTGGTCCTCCCTTTCCCATTAATGGCCCTTTGTCAGGACAGGGGATGAGGAAGAGAGAGACCAGGCAGAGTAAGACTAAGAGGTATAGGTGCCTTTAACTTCTGTTAAGTTAGTTAACCCTCAAAGTGGTGATTTTCAAACCAGGAACCACCCAATTGACCAAATCTACCCTGCTTTCCCCTGTACGTATTCACCACGTTACTGAAAAATTATGTGCAACATTTTAAAAGGATGGGAGAACTGTGAGTGCTTTAGGAATAAGCCACAGTTATGTTGAGTATTAATAGTGCACTTGTTAAAGTCATTTATATTCACCCTCTCATTGTTTATCCTTTCTTCTGCTTGTTATTATGCACATGACTCTTCTTTTAAGGCTAGACATTATATTATAAAAAATGAGATGCAACAGAAAAGAGTATTTTATGCAAATGCTGAGGGACACGCCAGAGTAAATGAAAACAATTTATAATACATAAAGTTCTAAATCAGCTGGTGTTTAATAAAAAACAAAGTTTAGACAAATGTTCCCCATAAATCACTTTTGAGTTTATTGAGCATTTTTTTTACAACAGAAGAACTAACACAGTGACTTAGGAAAGTGTGGATAATAATTTCCTGTGTATTACATGTGTCCTCTGTTTTGACATTTTTGTCTTTTCCTAATTTTATATTGTTTCCGCTAAACTGAACAAAATTTTATGCATGCACATATGTGTATATACATGCAAAGAAAAATTCATTTCTAAATGTAAATCTGTGTTCATATATTCTTATTGAATAACTAGCTAGCAGCTTAGTTAGCCAGTGGCTAAGGTCCAAAACTTCAGAGTCCTGATTCTTTTATTCTCCTCAGACTCACATCTCATGCATGAAAAAGAACATTGAGCGTTCCCTTAAAAGAGAACCCAAATTCAATCATTTCATCCTAGCCCTGTCAACAACATCTCAATGCTAGATGATTATACAGTTTTTTCCTTTTATTCTTGATCCTCTACTATGTAAACCTCAGAAGACAGTGAGTCATATGCATAAAACATCTATCAGAGAGGATCTTCTTTGTTGTCTCTTATTCACATAATTATTTTTTAAGGCCAGGCATTATACAACAAAAATCAGATTCAGCATAAAAGAGACTAAGTGGGACCAGCAGATGGCATAATGGTTACATTGCTGGACTCCCACGTAGTCGACCACAGTTCAAATTCAGGGGTGTTCAAACCCGATGCCTTGAAGCTCACACTGGGCATGTGTGCGTAGATCCCCAAAATCCTGAGAGGAGGCTGGAGGAGAGGGGATTGTGGCATGATCATCACCACTGAGGGATGATTTGTTGCTTTCTGTCTCTCCGGTGAGTGCACATACCATATAGCAAAAATCTCTCTCTCAAAAAATAGAAAAGAGTCTAGTATATAGACAACAGCAGATTGTCACTCCCACATAAGCATCCAGGAAAAGTCAAATAAGCTACAAAATTATGGCTTTGTCAAGACAAATCAGATTGGTAAGGTCACAGGACAGTGAAGTGAACTGAAATCCGTGAAAGAGTATCAATCCACTTCCCCAAGGAGATATGAGATACACAAACATAGGAGAAGCTTTCCTAAAAGCATATAATGAACTGCTAATGGCCAAATACAGGCAAGCAGGTGAGTAGAGCATCCCTGTAAGCTGCAGACACAGGGCAAGCTTACATCCGCGCCTACACTCTTTTTCTAATGGACCGTCGCTAAATTCCTTAATTAAACACGAGAGGCAGAGTGAGGACCTACAGAGATCACCCCAAAATGGTGATGACCTAGAGAAGATAGGCTGCCACTTCTCAAAATGCATAGCCCTTCATGCCCCTGCTCAGATCTTGTTTCTTTATCATTACGTTTAATCACTGTATATCTTTATGTTATGCAAAATGGTTTTTCCTAGCATGCATATGTGTGTATCTGTCAAGTACTAGATATTACTGTGGACATTATCATCAACCGATAACTTTTCATTTTTGTGTCTGACTTTTTCCCTCCAATCTCCTTTGTCCTACTCCTGTTCCCCACCCCCTCCTATACTGTCTCTCTAGTCTACAGTTGCCCTTCGGCTGCTACTTCCAGTTTGTCCATTTCTGCCATTGTGTACAGACATTTGGTATATATTAAGTGGGGACATACAATGCCTTTCTTTCATAGTCTGGCTTGCTTTGCTTAGCATTTAATGCCTCCATACTCATTCACATTGTATCAAGTGCAAAGGTCTCTGTTTTTCCTGGCTGAGCAGATCTCTTTGTCATATGGAGCAAAATTCATGGAGCCAGAGAGGGAAGAGTAACAACACTATGATCCTCAGAGCATAGGTATAGGCCATCATATTGAAGAAAATAGAAAAGCATCTACCCCTATAGATTGGGTACCAAACTGGTTCAAGCCAAAAATCTTATACCAGTACTGATACAGGTTTTCTTCCACTGGGGCAGGAGCATGGTCTTTCTACCCAAGATCTACCAGACATACCAGACAGAATTTGCTACCTGGCATAGAGGAAATGGGAGAAATACTGAATAATGCTAAATAACTTTAAAATTCAAGGAGATAGAGCCTACCTGACTGAAGAAGAACTAGATCACTAGACACCATTTTCAAGTGACAGTAACTCAGCAAGACACGGTAATGAGCAAAAACAATATAGTGGGAGGAGAATAAAGACAGTGTACCCGCTCTCTGGTATCAGCATGCAATTATGACTAAAAGCTGAGACTGGAAGTCAAGCACTGAGAAAAATCTACCACCATCTTCTACTTTCATAAAAAGTTCCAGTAGAGGATTTTGAAGCCTAGGATACCATGGAAATAACCATATAATAACAACAGAAAATATATTAAGCTCAACTCTTGACTAAGTTGACTCATTCTCCCCAACACCTGAGAAGAAGCATGACCACTTCTGGGTAGAAATGCTATGTATATCAGTCTCTGCTATTCTGCATGAAATAGCTGTACCTCGGTGAAATGGTATGAAATACCCAAATAATCAAAGAAAAAACAATTTTATCTATCTTACTTTAAAGTAACCAACACAACCAGGCCCAGAGATTATATAGGCATTGAAACTCTCAGATCAAGTTTATCAGATCATAAAGAATTTGTGATTAGTACCTTAAAGAATCTAATATAAAACATGTAAAATATGCATGAATAGATGGGAAATTTCAGCAGAGATTAAAAACTCTAAAATAAAAATGCTACCAAATTACATTTAAAAACTATGTCATGGATAGCCAATTACTTGACTGTGCTTGTCAGTGGACTTAAATCAGTCAAGAAAATATTAGATGAACTTAAGGATAAGTCAGTGGAAACTACTGAATCAAAAATACAAAGAAGAAAATAAGACAACATCCAAATACTATATGAAGATATCAGTTTATCTAAAAATATGTAATGCAATAGTAAACCAAGAAATAGAAAAATAAAGAGGATGAAAGATGTATATGGAAGGATAAAGACTAAAGGTTTTTTTTTTTTTTTGATAGGTTTTTGCTATAGGGCGAGTGCGCTCACCAGACAGAGACAGAGACAGAAAGCGAGAAATCAACCCCCAGGGGGGATGGCCATGCCGCAATCCCTTCTCCTGCATTCTCCTCTCGGGATCTTGGGCACGCACACACATGCGCCCGCCTGAGTTTTAAACCACCGGGTCCAGGATGCGAACTGCAGTCAACTACGTGGGAGTCCAGCGACATAGCCATTACGCTAACTGCTGGTTCCCAAGGTTTCTATGTTTTTCTATGCAAAAATGCGTCATGACTTTCCCGACAATCCAATATAATGTGTGATAATACCAAAAACCAAAAAAATTAGAAGCATATTAGAAGCATTATGTTGCAAGGTTATTACACACTATATGAGGCAATATTCAATAATATTATTTGAAAGCAGACTGTGATATTAGTAATGTATATTGTAAATTATATAGGAAAGATTACATTTTTTTTTCTTTTTTGGAGAGGTTTTTGCTATAGGGAGCATGGGCTGCCCAGAGAGACAGAGACAGAGAGATAGAAAGCGAGAAATTATCCCCCAGAGGGGATGGCCAGGCCACAATCCCTTCTCCTCCATTCTCCTCTTGGGATCTTGGGCACGCACGCACACGCACCTGGCGTGAGTTTAAGCCACCAGATCCGGGACTCCACGGTTGACTACATGGGAGTCCAGCAACATAGCCATTACGCTAACTGCTGGTCCCTAGGAAAGATTACATTTTAAAACCTGGAAAAAGAAATACAGATAACAAACAATGATGAAAATAAAATGGGATTATAAAAATTTAAGTGGTCCTTTTTTGCATTTTCCTGATATGCACGAATTTCAATTATCATAGTTTAAACCTTAAATTTCAGTTTCTGTAACATAGCTGACTCCACACACTGTCAAATTTCAGTTTCCATCATACAATAATTGAAAGTAAGTCCATGAAGTACAGACTTTACTATCAGCTGGTCAGTCTACAAATCACTATGTGAAAATTAGCAGCTGTTTTATCATGATCAATGACCAATCAGATCACTTCTTTCAAAATCTATCAGTGCTCAATCACTGCCTATCTGATCTTCAGTTCTTGCACAGACAGGAAAGTGTATAGTTAGGTCAATTGCTACTCATCCAGGAATAAATCCACAAAATACTTGACAAAAAAAAAGGGTAGTCAAAAGAGAATTGGCCAACAAAGATGCAAATGCATCAAAGAAACAAAAACTGATGCTCTAAGTGAAATTCAAATTGGGCATGAGTGAAGGTATGGAAAAAAGTCCTGATAATGACCTAGACACTGTTATCATCCAAGAAACTATAGATACGCAGCAGAGGAACTCAGCAAGGACAAACTCACTGACATAAACAAGAAAGGGGGATGAAAAAAAGAAAAGAAAAAGATGTCCCAGAAGAAATGGTCCTGGTAAACGTCCAGGGCCCCTGAAAGACATTTCATGATATCAGAAGCACAAAGGACAAAATGTTGAAAGCTGATTTGAACTTTCAAAAGAATATGACTGGGAACCAGCAGTTAGCGTAATGGCTATGTCGCTGGACTCCCACGTAGTCGACCGCGGTTCGCGTCCCAGACCCGGTGGCTTAGAACTCACGCTGGGCGCGTGTGCGTGCATGCCCGAGATCCCGAGAGGAGAATGGAGGAGAAGGGATTGCGGCGTGACCATCCCTCCTGGGGGGTGATTTCTCGCTTTCTGTCTCTATGTCTCTGTCTGTCTGGCGAGTGCACATGCCCTTATAGTGGAAGAAAAAAAAAAAAAACCTCTCCAAAAGAGTATGACAATTTGCCAATTCAGAAAAGATGCTCACTCCTCATTATAAGTTGCAGTATGAGAAGAAGGCAAGCACGGTTGAAACTACTCTTAGTAAGTATTTCACACATGCTCAAGAACACTGAATTGCCTGTTACTAATGTTTTAAATTTTAGTACACTAAAATATTATTGTTGCTATTTTTCATTTTCCTACACATTTATAACATACAGGGAGAGAGCTGTTAGTGTTTTGAAAATATTTTTAAGGTCGTGAAACACTGTCGATTATCTTCTTTATTTTTAAGCTCACGTAGCATGGTGTTTAGATTGCATGTTAATTTCTATCGTTCTACATGACTGAGCAAAGGATGCATGTAATCACTTAATTCTGAAGCAGACAGAAAAGGCAAACGGATGAAGAAATATTGGGTTGTCGGAAAAGTCATGATGCATTTTTGCATTAAAAACAGAAAAATATGTCATGACTTTTCCAATGACCCAACAGATGGAATGAGATTTTTTATTTATTTATTTTTAATAGTATTAATCATTATACATTCGGTCACTATGCATCGTTTAGATTGTAAAGAGATTTTACCCACCTTGATATATGCCACACACCAGGTTAGTTGAGAATACTCTACATGACATCGACAGGCAACAAACGATGTCTGTGTCCCACAAATGTCTCCTCCATCTTCTCCCAAATTCTCCTTCTTGCACTCTTCCCCTCTCCTGTTTTCCTCCCACTGTGTCCCCAGTGTCCATAACAATTTTCAATGCTTTGATGTCTTCCAGTCGATCAGTCTCTTTCAGTATGTTTGGGGGTTTATTTCTGGTGCCTCTACTCCGTTCCTTTAGTCCTTGTGTCTGTTTTTGTGCCAATACCATGCTATTTTGACTATGACAGCTTCGTAATAGATGGAATAAATTTTTTAAAAAGAGCCAGATCACAGATTTTAAACTAACTATATCAATAATTTTATGAAACACAAAAATTCTTAATATCTTAGTTAAAAAGCAGATGCCAATTTTTTTTTTTAAAAAAAGCAAGTAATTTGGAAAAGAAGAAAGCAAGGCTCAGCGATAGGCTGTTTTTAAGAAATATATTTTAAGTATAAATGATACATAGAATGAAGTAAAAGGATAGAAAGCACATACCATGAAAACACTAATGAGAAGAAAGTGTTTTGAATGAAATAAAATGTATTAAAATTCTTAGGATTAAGCTAAAGTAGAATTTAAAGAAAAATTTACACACAGAATTAAGGTTTGTATTAAAATAGTATTCTCAAATCCATGATCCAAACTTTCTCTTTATGAAACTAGCAAACAGAACAACAAATTATACTTACAACAAGCAGCAAGGAAGGAACTAATAATAAAATGATCACAAATGAATAAAATTGAAAAATCAATGAAAAAGGGACCAGCAGTTAGCGTAATGGCTATGTCGCTGGACTCCCATGTAGTCGACCGCGGTTCGCGTCCCAGACCCAGTGAGTTAAAACGTCCCAGGGCAAAATCCATTCCACTCTCTGTTTTTGTGAATACAGTTTTATTGGAAAAGAGCTACAACCATTTGTTTACATATTTTCTGTGGCTTCTTTCCATTACAAGTGGGTTAAGCAGTTGAGACAGAGACCAAGAACCTTCATATACAGAAATATTTACTGTCTACTGTCTAGTGCATTTACAAAACAAACAAAACCATCTCACCTGACTGTTGAAGAAAAGGAGAATATCAGGAATTTTGAAATGGGGTGGGGAGGGATGGTTTCAATCATCTAGACATTTAAAAGTAATAATATAGAATAAAAAAAATGTTGGGGGCCCAGCAGGTGGTGTGGTGATTAAGGCACTGGATCCCACATGGCTGACTCCTTGGTTCAAGTTCCTGACCCAGCAGCTTAGGAACACACTGGGCACATGTGTGTGCATGCCCCGAATCCCAAGAGGAGAGTGGAGAAGAAGGGATTATAGCATGGTCATTCCCCCTCAGGGGTGATTTGTCACTCTCCCTTTCTCTCTGCATCTTCCTCAGATGAGCACATGTGCCTTATGACAAAAATCATTAAAAAAAAAAAAAGATTGTCAATAATTTGACAAATTAAGTGAAATAATCTTTTGAAAGTTCTCCCAGGAAGAAATAAATAACCTGAATAATCATGTATCTACTCAATAAAGTGAACTGTCCCCACGATCTTTCCCACAAAGAAGCATTCAGATCCAGGTGGCTTCATTGGAAAATTTACTGAAATTTAAGAAAGAAAGAACACCATTTCTATAAGCTTTTCCAGAAAATTTTAAAGAAATAAACATTTGCAACTTGTTTTATAATGCCAAAATTACGCTGAGATCAAAATAAAGACATTACAAGAAAAGAAATAGAATAGTAATCTCTTATGATCATAGGAGCCGAAACATCCTCGACAAAATACGAGGCAATCGAATGCAGTCAGATACCAAAAAAATCATATATAATGACAAGAGAGTTTATCCCAGGAATGGAGTTTGATTTAACATTAGAAAATCAATCAGGTTAATTTCACCATATTAATAAAGAAGAAAAAAACTGTGTAATCATCTCAATAAATGCAGAAAAAGCTTTTAACAAAATTTCACATTCATTTATGATAAATACTCTCAGCAAACTGTGAGTGGAAGGAGCTTCCTCAGGGTGATAAAGTTCATCCAGAAAAATCTACAGCAAATAACATGCCTAACGATAAGACTTCTCTGTCTAGACTTAAAAAGAAGAGAAAGATATCTACTGTCACCCTTCTGACTTCAACATTGTACCCGATTGTCTTATGTCCTTCAATAAAGGTGGGGTTCAGGGTAGGAAAACATACAGAGATTTTAAGAGAAGAAATAAAACAATCTCCATTGACAGACTAGAAATTATCTAAATAGGAAGTTCCAAAGAATCTATAAATAAACTGCTAAGGATAATAAGCAAAATCAGATCACAGGATAGAAGATCAATAATTTTTAAAAAATTGTATTTTTATACACTAGCAATATCAGATCACAGGATAGAAGATCAATAATTTTTTAAAAATTGTATTTTCATACACTAGTAATGAATAGAAATCCATCTTGAAATAACATTTTACAGTAACACTAAATATGAAATACTTAGGCATAAATCTAGGAAAAGATGTATGTTATAATTATGTTGAAAATGATTATACACAGAGAAATGTATCAAAGAACACTGAAAAAAAAAACGGAGAGCTATACTGTGTTCATTGATTGGAAGAGTTAGTATTGTTATAAGGACAATTGTTCTGAAACTTATCTATAGACTGAAGAAATGTCAATCAAAATCCCAGCAAGATATTCTGTTAAAATGTATAGGTAATTTTAAAATTTATATGGAAGGTCAAAGTAACTAAAATTGCCAAAAATAATTTTAAAGATGAAACACAAAGTGGGAAGACTCATTCTATTTGATTTCAAGTCTTTCTGTATAGCTTTAGTAATCAACACACTGTGATATTGATGAAAGAACAGATACGTAGAAAAATGCAGCAATAGAAATCTCAGAAATAGACTTAAACAAATTTAGTCAACTGATTTTGGCCAAAGAAAGAGTCTGTTTAACAAATGGTGCTGATACAATTAGATATCCACAGGCCAAAAAGAGAGAGAGAAAAGGGAAGAAAAACAGTATATGTGTGTGTGTGTGTATATATATATATATAATTTGACCTAAAAATATAACGTTTCTGCTGGAAAATGTGTGTAAATCTTTGTAACCTTATTTTATGCAAGGACTTCTTCAATATGATGTCCAAAGAGTGATCTATAAAAGAAAATGGAGGGGCTACAAAATGGCATAGTGGTTAAGGGGCTGAATTCCTACATGATAGACTGCAGTTTGTGTCCCAGACCAGCTAGTCGAACATCACACCAGGAGACCAGCAGTAGACATAACGGCTATGTCGCTGGACTCCCATGCAGTCGACCATGGTTTGAGTTCTGGACCTGATGGTTTAAACTCATGCCAGGCACATGTGCATGCGTGCATGCCCAAGATCCCAAGAGGAGAATGGAGGAGAAGGGATTGTGGTGTGGCCATACCCCATGGGGGGTGATTTCTCACTGTCTGTCTTTCTGGTGAGCACATGCGCCCTATAGCAAAAACCTCTCAATAAAACAAAAAAACAAAGCAAAAAACATAGCACCAGGTGCATGTGCGTACGTATACAAAATCCTGAGAAGAAAATGGAGAAGGGGTTGTGGCATGGCCATCTCTCTTTGGGAATGATTTCTCACTTTTTCTCTTGGTCTGTCTCTGGTGAGTGCATGTATTCTTTGGCAAAAACCTCAAACAAACAGAAAAGAAATTTGCTAAGTTAGACTTGATCAAAACTGTACATGCTTACTGTACATATACACTGTTAAGAAAAAGATAAGGCATAGACTGAGCGAATATAGTTATTTGCAAAATAGATGTTTGACAACAGCCTTATATCCAAAATAGACAAAGAACTCTCAGAACTCAATATTTAAGACTCTTATGGAAGAAAATTAGACAGGTAATTAAATGAATTCAAGTGTTATTTTAATAATAATTGAGTCAAAGATTTAAATAGATACATAACTAAAAAATACTGATAGGATGACAAATACATCTAAAGATTTTTGAGATTATTATTAACTGGAAAAAATGTGAATTAAACCCCTAATGATGTAGCAGTCCTCACCTTTAAAATGAATACAAGTAAACTGATTTTTAAAATTTTTTAATGTTAAGTGCAGTGGAAAGCCATTGGAATATGGAAAGGAAAGAGTTGGTAAGAGGAACATCACACATGGTTGTTGTGTAGAGTAAGAAGGTGACCTTAGAAGCAGGAAGCTCTTGGAGGTGACTCTTACCCTGGGGGAAATGTTGGGACCTTAGACTAAGGTGGAAATGGAAAGAGTCATTGTCTTTTGCACTGAGGTGGAGGACTTGCTGTGGATTGGCTGTGTAGAGATGAGGAGAAAGGGACCAGAGCTAAAAGGTAAAAGAGTTATATAATATTCCTTGATTGTTGTGATGTTATCATGGATGCTCGCATACTCCAAAACTCATCAAAATATATATACTAAATATGGGCCATTTTTCTGTATCAATTATACCTCTATACATCCATTTAAAAATAAGCCAGTGGTAACTCCCTGCTTCAGCCTCATCAACAAGGAGGATTATGGTATTCTTTACTAAGATG
>NW_006203464.1:925522-933359 GCF_000334495.1 Tupaia belangeri chinensis | reverse complement strand
ATAAGAGGGAAAAAAATCAATAATTTAAAAGAATTGTTATATTAACACCATTTATTTTTAAACACTGAAAATATTCCTAAGAGCAAAAAGAATTGAGCTAGGGAAAAATGATTGCCATTACATAGAAGTTTGATTTTTATCTTGTTCCTCTAAATATGAGAACAGAAAGATACAGATTTTATGTCATTAAATCGGCAGATTGACAAACCTATCGAAATCTACTCCACGCGTAGCATTGGGTTAACACTATGATGGACACCAAAATGAACTCCAATTTCTGCTTTAAGTAGCTCTTGACCTAACAGAAAGGTTATAAATCTATGAATAGTGATACAGCACTGAAAAATAAAACTGATTTTTAAAAAACAGTACATTTAACACAACACCCAAGATGTCTATGACTACGTGTACAGATTGTGAAACATGAGAGTAGACACAGAGCTGACTTCAGAGGACAGGGTGACGCCTCGTGCCGCGGTAGTCTTTAAAGGTCTCTTAGTGGGAGGACAACTTGGTCTTAATGACAAGTAACAGAGAGGGCAGTCCACTTGAGGATACATAATCCACAACAAAATACAGTTCTTCCTTCTGTCTCAAAAGGAAAGATAATCATTTCTTTTGAGAAACAGATCTGTGAGTAGGAATAATTAAAATAAGCTTTTTATGTCTGCAAAGAGCCCCTCAAGAACTATTCTGTAGATTCTTACAGCCCTATACTCTGTCATTAAATGTACAAAAATGAATATGGTTTCATCTAGGCATTCTGCCCCTGGAAGCCCCTTTATGGGCAGAAATGTGAATCCATCATTGCCTTTCATCCTCCAACTTTGTACAAAATGACAAGCGTCATGTTGACAGACCATATTCTTTGTGCTGAGATCCGCTTTTCATTAAGCCTTGTCCTGGGTAAACAATTTTTGTCCTCTGAGCCTGGGGAGACAAAGATTAAAGTTATGGTCACCGTGTAGCCTTTTTCATAGAAAAATATTTTGGTTTTCACTATTATAAGCGATACAGAGCTGATTCAGCTTGCATGTGGTATGATTTTTTTGTTGTTGTACACCGAAAGTAAATGGTATAGGCTTTTTAGATTAGAAATGCTGGTTTGCAAACAATAGCCTGCTGTGTTTGTCTAGCCTTTAACAGACACCCATGTGACTACCTTCCAGTAAAAATTGATGAAAAGTCCTAAGGTACCAATTTCTCTGGACGGTCAGTGCTCATTTCTAAGTCCTCAATGAATTTGGATAATGCTGTTCAAGGTTCATCTGATTTCCATAAGGGGAAGGTGACAGAAAAAAACATCAAGAGGAAGAGAAAAGACAAGGAGAGAGAGGGGAGAAAGAGGAGGGGAAGAGAAAGAAAAAGAAGGGGAGAGAAAATGAGGGGTAACTTCAGAACCATATTAATACAAAGAAAACTCATTCTTTGGGTAAAAAAAAAAATGTCAGGTGGCAATCAAAACCTGTGAGTAATAACTAATGACATCTCGACTGGGATCTTCAGAAAGAGGAGAGAAAATGAGGGGTAACTTCAGAACCATATTAATACAAAGAAAACTCATTCTTTGGGTAAAAAAAAAATGTCAGGTGGCAATCAAAACCTGTGAGTAATAACTAATGACATCTCGACTGGGATCTTCAGAAAGAGTGGACTTAGGATCATTTCACACTAACTACTAGAATGTTCTAGAATCATGTGGATTTAGGAGCATTGCACATGGACTACTAGAATGTTCTGGTGGGCTGAAAAAACTCTTTTTAGAAAATGATTTCTTATTTATGTTATTATAATCATTGTACATCTCTATAACTCAACATGATTTTTCAAAGAATGCATGAAGTACGTGGCAGTCAAATTAAGGATATCACTCAACATGATTTTTCAAAGAATGCATGAAGTATGTGGTTATCAAATTAAAGATATCATTATATACTTAATTTTCAACAGAGAACTTTATAGTCTTTTCTTTGTTAAGTGTTTCTTCCCTGAGCCCCTTCTACCCACTCTCTACTGTCTACTCCCCTTTTATATCTGGTATCTGTACTTATTCTCCCTACTACTGTATCTTACATCTTTCTATTTCTGCCATAGTGTAGATGGTCAATGTATGTTAAGTGGGGACATACAACATTTGTCTTTCATAGCCTTTCTTACTTAGTATTAAACCTTCTGTATTTATCCATTTTGTATCAACTGACAGTCCAATTGTTCCTTATGACTGAGCTGTATTCCATAGTATATATGTGTCACAATTTTTTAATCCAGTTATCAGTTCTTGAGCATTAGGTTGATTCCATGCCTTAGATATTATAAATAATGCTGTAAATAACATAGATGCCAGTGTCTTTCTGACTGACTGTTTTTCTGTCCTTTGGTTAAATGCCAAGGACCAGTCTTTGTGGAACCACTCCAGTAGAATCACTGGATCAAGTGGTAATTCTATCTGCTGGTTTTTAAGGAAACTCCATTTGGTTTCCATAGTAGATGTGCAAATTTACATTACCACTAACACTGTAGGAGAGTTTCCTTTTCACCATAGCCTCACCAGCACTTGTCATTCTCTCTCTCTCTCTCTTTTTTTTTCATCATAGTCATTCTGACTAGGGTTAGGTGGTATTTCCTTGTAGTTTTGACTGACATTTATTTTATGATAAGATACAATGAGCATTTTTTTCATACGCTTTTTGGCATTATCCATTCTACTCATTTGCTTATTTTTAATTGTATTGTTCTTTTTTTTGTGAGTGTGCTGCTTGAGACTGCTATATATTCTGGTTATTGGTCCTTTATCTGACACCAGCACTTGTCATTCTCTCTCTCTCTCTCTTTTTTTTTCATCATAGTCATTCTGACTAGGGTTAGGTGGTATTTCCTTGTAGTTTTGACTGACATTTATTTTATGATAAGATACAATGAGCATTTTTTCATATGCTTTTTGGCATTGTCCATTCCCCTCATTTGCTTATTTTTAATTGTATTGTTCATTTTTTTGTGGGTGAGCTGCTTGAGACTGCTATATATTCTGGTTATTGGTCCTTTATCTGACACAGAGTTTGAAATATTTTCTCCCATTCTCGGGGTTGTCTTTTCATTCTAATTATTTTTTGTTGTTGTGTAGAAGCTTTTTATCTTGATGTAATCTCACTTGTCTACTTTTAGAATGATTGCCTATGCTTTAGGGGCCTTATTTAAGGAATCTCTGTCTAGTTCAGTGTCCTCAAGAGTTTCTCCTGTGTTTTCTACCAGTGCTTTTATAATTTGAGTCTTTACATCTAGATCCTTGATGTATTTTGATTTGATTTTTGTCAATAGTGAGATAAAGGGGTCTAGTTTCATTTTTATGCGGGTGTATCTCCAGTTCTAACAGCACCATTTGCTAAAGAGACACTCTTTTCACCACTGGATTATTTTGTGTCCTTTGTCAAAGGTCAGTTGGCTTATGTTTTGGAGTTCTGGATTCTCTAATCTGTTGAATTGGTCTCCATCCCTGTTTTTGTGCCAGTACCATATTGGTTTGTTTGTCACAGCTTTCTAATATATTTTGAGGTCAGATTGACATGCCTCCTACTTTATTCTTTTTGTGCATTATTGCCTTGATGATAGGGGCTTTTTATGATTCCAGATAAAGTTTTTGATTGTTTCCTCCAATTTTTGAAGACTGCCACTGGTAATTTGCTCGATACTGCACTGAATTTATAAAGTAACTTGAGTAGAATTGATATAGTGATTCTTTCTATACAAGAGCATGAGATGTCTTTCCATTACTGGTAACATACTCATTTTTTTTTTTTCAGTTTTTCATTGTTTTCCTTTCAGCAGTCTCTCACCTCTTTGGTTAGGTTAATTCTTAGGTATTTTATTTTATCTTACCATGGCTTTTGCAAATGAAATTGCTTTTTAGTTCTGGCTCAGTCTTCATTGTTGGTGTGTGAAAACACTATAGATACTTGTATCCTGTCACTTTACTAAATTTTTCCTAACCTCTAAGGGTTCTGTTGTTTACTCTTTGAGATTTTTCTGTGTGTTGTTTACAACTGTGTTGACTGAACAGGAGCAATTTCCCTTCTTTATTTCATTTTAATTTTTTCATGTTTGTGCCATAGAACATGTATATTCTCAGGAGAGAGACTGAGAGGTAAAGTGAGAAATCACCCTCCAGAGGGGATGCCCATGCTGCAATCCCTTCTTCATTCTCCACTCAGGCTTGTCGGCATGCATTCAAATGAGCCTGGCGTGAATTTCAAGTCCCCAGTGTCTGGAGTTTAACTGCAGTCACCCATGTGGATAAAGTTGACAACCTAGTCTAATTCCAGTTTTTAGAAAAGCTTTAAGCTTTCCCACAGTCAGTATGGTGCTGGCAATGGGTTTGTCATATATGGATTTAATTGTGTTGAGAAATGTACTTTCTATAGCTATTTTACTGAGACTTGATTATGAAGGGATATTGTATTTTATCAAATGCTTTTTGTTTGTGAATTGATATATTTTTGTTTTCCTTTTCTTTTTAAATTTTAAATTATTTATCCACTCATTTATTTATATAATTTATTAATTTTTAATTTGACCAGAGAGAAACACAGAGAGAGAGACACAGAGAGAGAGGGGGGAAGGTGAGAAAGCAAGCCACCAGGTCTGGGACTCGAAACATGGTCGGCCATGTGGGAGTGTCCAGCGCATTAACCACTACGCCACTTGCTGGTCCCTTGTGTTCCTTTTCTTAATGTGAATTATTATATTTATTGTTTTAAATATGTTGAACCATCTTTGCATCCCTAGTATAAAACATACCAGACCATGTTGTTCAATTTTTAAATGTACTATTGGATTCAGTTTGCTAGTATCTTGTTGAGAAATACAGAAATCTGTATTCATAAGATAATGGTCTGCACTTTTGTTTACTTTTTGTTTCTAGAATTCAGAAATAAAGCCATCGGGATCTGGGGTTTTCCTTGTCACAAGACTAACACTGATGCAGTCTCATTGTTTGTTATTGTTATATTCAGGTGTTCTATTTCTTCCTGGTTTAGTCTAGGTAGCATGTATATGCACAGAAATTTGCCCATATCATTTAGGTTTTCTTACTTATTGGTGTTAATATAATTTTTTGTATTTCTGATAGATGTGTTGTAATATTTCCTGCTTTATTACTGATTTTAGTTATCTAATTGCTTTCTCTGTTTTTCTTGATTAGCGTAGCTAATGGTTTGTAAATTAGATTTATCCTCTTCAAAAAGTAGTTTTCTTGGGACCAGCAGTTGGCATAATGGCAATGTTGCTGAACTCCCATTTAGTCAACTGCAGTTCGAGTCCTGGACCCAGTGGCTTAAACTTACACCAGGCACATGTGTGTGTGAGCCCAAGATCCCGAGAGGAGAATGAAGGAGAAGGGGCTGCAGTGTGGCTATCCCCCCTGAGGAGTGAATTCTCGCTTTCTGACTCTCTATCTTTCTGGTGAGCGTACATGCCCTATAGCAAAAACCTCTCAAAAAAAAAAAAAAGTAGATTGTTTCATTGATTTTTTTTTTCATAGAGTACTTTTATTCTATTGTATTTATTTCAGCTCTAATCTTTCTTATTTCTCTTCTTCTGGTATTTTGTGGTCTTCTTTGTTGTTGCTTTTATAGGTTCTTCAGATGTGTTGGGTTATTTATTTGCCACCTTTATGTTCGTTTCATTTTTCTTTTCCCTTGTAAGCATTAATTGCTGTAAAATTCCCTCACATGACTTGTTTCAGTGTGTCCCAAGGATTATGGCAAGTCATGTATTCTCATTGGTTTCTATAAACCTTCGGTTTCCAGTCTTAATTTTTTCAGTAATTTTGAAGTTGTTCAGGAGTAGGTTGTTTAGTTTCCATATTTGTATGTGTTTTCAAAGGCTTTTTCTGTTGTTGATTTCAAATTCCCTTGTGGTCAGAGAGAATGCTGAATGTAGTTTCTGTACTTTTAAATTTGTAGAGGCTTGTTTTGTGCCCTGTGCCCTGTTACGTGGTCAGTCTTCAAAACTGTTCATGTGAAGATGATAAAAATGTTTATTTTGT
Source organism: Tupaia belangeri chinensis (assembly GCF_000334495.1). Taxonomy (NCBI): domain Eukaryota; kingdom Metazoa; phylum Chordata; class Mammalia; order Scandentia; family Tupaiidae; genus Tupaia; species Tupaia belangeri. Next base: position 927,319 of record NW_006203464.1, on the reverse strand, counting down.
AGTTATGGTGGGAATGTTGTATGTCAGGTTCATTTAGTTTGTGATATCAGTTGGCTCCTTTGTCTTATGACCTGTCCAGTGGCCATGGTGGGGTGTTGGAATGCCCAGCAATTTGTGTGTTGCAGTCTCTCTCTCCTTTTAGACCTAACAGTCTTCATTTTTATGCATTTGGTTGTCCCAGTGTTGGGTATGTAAATATTTATAATTGTTACATCTTCTTGGTGAATTAATCCTTATAGTATTATATAGTGTCCTTTGCCTCTTTTTATTATTTTTATCTTGCAGTCTGCTTTGTATGATATCAGGGTCTCTTGACTCTGGCTTTTTTGTGTGTTTGTTATGGCTTCTGTTGGCATGTCATGTCTTTTTCCAGTCTTCAAATCTACGTATGTCTTTATCAATGAGATGTGTGTCTTTTAAGCAACTATGGAAGGTGCCAGTCTTTTCATTGTGTTATGTTTTTAACCATTTTATATGACATGACAAAGCATGGTGGGTTTGAAAGGAAAGGGTGTGGGGGTTTACCATGCAGAAGCAGTTTACAGAAGCAAAACAAGCAGGTTAATCATTCCTAAGGGTATGTCCCATCCCTACCTAAACACAAGGGAATCTTAATGGCCTTCATGACTCAGGGCAAATGGGTCCACTGGCTACTGGTCATATCACCATAGAACTTTTTTTTTTAATGCACTTACCTGGCAGGGGAAACACCGTGATCACATAGGTGGTTTTCCCAGGGCAAGACTCACTCCTTGCACTGTGGGTGTGCTGACCTCTGTGATTTTCCCAAATGCAGGAAATGGGCTGCATAATTTGTGGTAGTGGGAGTCTGCATCCACGCTCTCCCATGAAGAAAAAAAAAATCTGGTTTTTTTTTTAAGAATTATTTATTTTAATTTAACCAGAGAGGGACAGAATGAGAGAAAGAGAAAGAGAGGGAAAATGAGAAAGCAAGCCGCCAGGTCTGGGAGTCAAATGGCAGTGAGCCACATGGGAGTCCAGCACCCTTAACCATCAGACCATCTGCCAGCCCCTGTTATAGAACATCTTAGGGCAGGGAGTTTGGGGTTATTTAGCAAAGGCAGTAGGAATGTTAATCACTCTGTCTACTCTAGGCAAAAAAGAGAAAGCAAGTTTCTGATATAAAAACGAGTTCAAAATGGAGGTACATCATAGGATGAAGATACAACTGCCTTAACACGCCCCATGGCAAAAAAACTAAAAAAGTTGATACTTTGTACATCATGGACTTTTTTTTTGTACTGATTTTGATTATTTAAAGAATATAGTAAAATAATATCTTTACTTATTTACAGTCATACACTGTGCATCAGTACAGTTTACAAACTGAGATTTTCCATCCAGAATACATCCTATCAAGGATATTACCATACATCATGCTATCAACAAATAATTTTTTTTGAGAGGTTTTCGCTATAGGGCGCGTGCGCTTGCCAGACAGACAGAGAGAGACAAAAAGCGAAGAATCACCCCACCCCGGGGGGGATGGCCACACCACACTCCCTTCTCCTCCATTCTCCTCTCAGGATCTTGGGTACACATGCACATGTGCCCGGTGTGAGTTTTAAGCCACCAGGTCCGGGACGTGAACTTTAGTTGACTACATGGGAGTCCAGCGACATAGCCATTACGCTAACTGCTGATCCCTCAACAAATAATTTTCTATTTCTTGTTTCCTAGATATTTTGCTTTTTTTTAACCCCTTGATTCCCTACCTCACTCCCCATGCTAATTCCTTTCCTTTTCCCACACTGCCTCTGGTATATACAGTTGTGG
>NW_006203464.1:909690-924794 GCF_000334495.1 Tupaia belangeri chinensis | reverse complement strand
TTTTTGAGAGAGAGAGAGAGAACTTTTTGTCATAGGACATGTGTGTTCCCAGGAAAGAGAGAGAAAGAGAGAGAGAGACAGAGACAGACAGACAGAAAGCAAGAAACAACCCCCAGATATTTTTGTCTTTGACTTTTAATAATAGGGCTATGTTGTGCCTTAGAGATACTCATCTTATGTTGAATATTTTTGGTATTCTTTTTATTTCCTGACTATGGGTATGTATATATGTCTCTCTGTATTTGGGAAGTTGTCAGATAATGTTGTAAGAAAGAGGTGTTTTGTTTTTTTTTTTAATGTCTTATCTCTTTGCCTTCTGGCATACCCGTTATGTGACTATTCAGCTGCTTGATGTGGTCTATGATTTCCTGTATCTTGTCTTTTTACTTTATTTTATCTTGAAAGTTTTCTGCAATGGGGTATGTACATTCACCAGAGAGAGAAAGAATGAGAGAAAGTGAGAAATCACTCCCCAGGGGGAATGGCCACGCCACAATTCCTTCTCCTCCTTTCTCTTCTAAGGACTTTGGGCATGCACGCACATTCACTTTACATCATTTTCAAGTCAGCGGATGTGGTACTCGAACCACAGTTGATTATGTGAGAGTCAGAGCCTTAACCGCTACACCACCTGCTGGCCCCTTGTCTTCATTTTTAATGGGCATTTTTCCATTCCTTTTGGTGGTTTAGACTAACTCAGAAGTTGTATCTTCAGGGTCTGAGATTTTTATGAATAGTCCAATCTGTTAATACTTTCCAGGGATATTTTGATTGTACTGTATTATTCATCTCTAGACATTCCGTTTGATTCTTTTTTATGGTTTTCATCTCTTTATGGAACTATTCTTTTAATCCGTACAATGATTTTCTCATGTTCTCAAGTTGGTTTTCCATTTTCTCATGCATCTCATTCAGTTTGGTTACAATGAATATTTTGAATTATTTTTGTGACAGTTCTGTGACTTCTTTTTTCTTAAAGCATTATTTTTTATTTAACTTTATTTACTTGCTTATTCACTTTAATTTGACTGGAGAAGGAGAGAGGGAGAGTGAGAGTGAGAAAGAGAGAGTGAGAAAGTAAAAAGAGGGAGGGAAAAAGTAAGCTGCCAGGTCTGGGGCCCAAACCACGGTCAGTCATCTGGGAGTCCAGCATCCTTAACCACCACACCACCTGCCAGCCTTGACATTTCTGTGACTTCTTATGTTTTATGCTCATTAGTAAGGAGTTACTGTGTTCCTTTGGAGGAGAGATTTTTCCTAGTTTTCTCTTAGACATCTGGTGAAGTTTTCACTTGTTAAGTTTTCTGGAGTAGGTTTCTAGAGCTGTTTCATAGGCACTTCCCTACATAGGTGTATGTTAGCTCCATACCAGTTTTCCTACTCTTTGGTGGGTGGAAGTGTTAGAATACACAGTGGGTATTTTTGAGTTTGGATTTTGAGAAAGAAAGATCTTTTTTTCTTCTCCAGGGAGATAGGTGGAGGGAGATTGTTTTTCTCTGGAACCTCACTGGCTTCAGGTGGTTGGCTGCTCTTTAACTCTACAATGACAAAGCATCCAAACCAGAGGTTCCTGCCCATTCTCTTCTGCCACCCAACAGTCCTGCCTGTCTCCACTCTTTGTGGGGATTGCTCACAGGCAGTGGCCACAATCTGTGGGTTGTAGATGTGGTGGTTGGCCCTTCACATGCTTGGCCTTCTCTCAATCAGTGGTCATGTCCGCTTGATTGACCCAACCTCTCTGATCCCAGTGAGGCCAAGGACAGCTGAAGAGGAAGAGCACAAGGTAGTAACAGGTGGTATATGGCATGTGGGTGGGCCAATGGCTCCCTCTTTCTTCCTTTCAATCGGGTAGATAGGAGGTTTATGCAGAGTAGGCTGATAGATCCCCCTTTTTGCTTCCCCCCTTCAGTAGGTCAGGCCAGGCAGGATAGGCAGTGATAAAGTCATTTTTCAAAAGATTTATTTATTATTCATTCATTCATTCATTCCTGAGCAAGAGACAGACACCCCCAACAGGGTTCTCAAGCCACAATCCATCCCCAGCCTCAGCCAGCCAGCGTGCACACCTAGAGTATATATGAACACTTTGGGATGTGAACCAGGACCTTCCCATGTTGTCTCAACATTAGAAAGCACATGGCCATACATGGTTTGAGTCCAGGACCTGGCATCTTTAAACTCACATCAGGCACATGTGCGTGCATGCCCAAGATCCGAAGAGAATGGAGGAGAAGGGATTACAACATGGCCATCCCTCCTGAGGGGTGATTTCTCACTTTCCCTCACACTGTCTCAGTCTCTCTCTGTCTCCTGCAATGTCCATGCCCTAAAGCAAAAAATCTTTTAAAAAAAGCAAACAAGCAGAGCTTGGTTTCACACTGATTCTGTGGTCTTAGGATCCGTATTGCTTTGGAGAAAGAGAACTGCTGATCGGGTACCCCAATGCCATCCATTTGTATTCGGCAAAAATGTCCTTGTGTCAATATGTGTGCCTACGATTTAAGTTTCCTATCTGACTTGAAAACTCAAGATTTCACTTTGGCCTATCTTTCATCTTCTAATTACCAAGACTCCTCAAAGATTGTGATGAGTGATTCTGAGATTGCATTTTCCAGTTCCTTTCCTACTGTGGGCTAGAATTCAACTGGGCTGAGGATTGAACTTCTTTCAGTTGATAAGAACTCACTTTCCACTTCCTTCCTCATCTATCTCGAGTAGCCATTGCATTTTTTTTTAACCCCTTTCTTCTGCTCTTGCCAACTTAAAGCCTAGTTTAGCTGCTAAAGAAATCCACCAAAAAATAGTTTTCCCTCTCCTTATTCTACACCTGTTAAAATTGTATCACCAGCCATGGAGTGAACCTAAAACCTCCTGCTGTAAACAATACTTTAAAGGCCCTTTGTGTTGTGTTGAATATTTGCATGTTCAGTTCATTGTAAGCTTCATTTAACTTCATGATGTAATAGTTGGGGTTCTATGTTTGTCACTCATTCCCCTTCCCCTTTTTTTCCCATGACTTTTCGTACAGAATTTATCCTCTTAAAATTTGTGCCTAGAGGGGGCCAGCAGATGGTATGGAAGTTAAGGCACCAGACTCCCACATGGCTGGCTGGTTCAAGTCCTAGACGTGGTGGCTTGAAAATCACACTGGTGTGTGTGGGTGCATGCCCAAGATCCCAGGTAGAGAATGGTGAAGAGATTGCAGTGTGGTCATCCTCCTTGGGGGGTGATTCCTCACTTTCCCTCTCTCTGTCTCTCTCTGTCTATGGCAAGTGCATGATTCCTCTGGCAAAGACCTTAAAAAAGGAACGGGAAGGGGAAGGGGAAGGGAAAGGGAAAGGGAAAGGAAGATAGATAGATGCCTAGGACTGGCTTTTGGGGCAGAAGTAAATTGGATGCTTGGCAAGGCTGACCCACATAGCAAAGTTTTGTTAGATTCCTATCAGGAGATTTACCTGAATTTGCTGAACATATATCATCTGGGACTGGCTGAGAGTAGGGATGTATTATAGCATCAAGAACCTTTGTCGGTGGTTCTCTCTCTCTCTCTGTCTCTGTCTCTTTGACTTATGGAAGAAATAAGTAAACTTTTAAAAAAATCTGTGCTCACCACAAAATTAAATTTTTGTATCATAAAATTATATCATCATAGAGAAATTCTTTTTTAAAAACAAAAAAGATAAACATTGAGAATACCAGATGGTATAGAGGCTAATGCACTGGATCCCACATGGCTAACTGTGTGGTTCTAGTACTGCCCCCAGCAGTTAGGCTAATGCACTGGACATGTGTGTGTGTGTGTCTGTGTGTGTGTGTACCCAAAGTCTCTGAGAAGAAGGGATTGGGCCATAGCCATCCTCACTGGAGGGGTGGTTTCTCACTTTTTCTCTACCTCTATTTTTCCCTGTCTCTCTCCAGCGAGCACATGCACCCTATAACAAATAAGGAGGAGGAGAAGGGGAAGAAGAAGGAGAAATACGGTAGGTAGCACATACATGTTGTGCTATACATTTCAATATCAAGAAGGGGCATAGGGTCCCTCTTCATGACCTAGTCCTTTTCCCACCTCTGTCCTTCCTATTTTCACTTCCTTTTTTTGTAGACAACCACCATATGAGTTTCCTGAGTTAGATCTGTCCCTACAAACTAATTAGGAAACTCACCCAATCAGATGCAGCAGGCTTTAAAAATTTCACTTCTCCTTCAAAGAGGGGGGATGTATAAAACGACGTTTCAACCAAATTTCAAACGTCAACTATGTACGGGCTAAGAAAATTACATAGGCAATCTTCTCACATTTCCTAATTAACTTTCCTTAGCTTAAAGAACTGATTAAGCTCTTCTTGAAACTTTCTATTTCTTATCCTTTCCTGGCTTAAAATCCTTCAGGGGCTCCCTGCACTGACAAAATAAAATCTATCCTCTTTATCATTTCGTCCTTTCTACAAACACGCACAATTTTCAGGCTTCCTAATCAAAAGTTCTCAATTGAAGCCTTTTCCTTCAGCTTCCCATTGGTGCTTCTCATTTCTCTGACTTTGCGTGGGCCTCTCTGTGTAGCTTGAATGCCCTTAACCCTCCTTGACCTGTTGGTAAACATCCCTTCATCATCAAACACACAGTATTAATAGATCTTACCTTCGTCTGAAAGATTTTACTTTCCCTTCTCCCTCTTCCGGAGTGAATTGTCTCTTCCCCAATCGTATTACTTTCCTGGCATTTATGATTGAACTTCCAACACCGTGTTTTTCCCTCATTATCAAAGAGAGCCTTGCTTACTTCCAGTGTACGTGAATCATCAAAGACTTCTCTGATGTGTATTCGGATGTGCTCACATGCGGGAATACAGAGGAAATTACCTCTTAAATTCAGCATTTACCCTCTCGAATTTGATTATGCTTTCCATTGATAGAAAAATCTCACACTGGTTCTAGTGCATTCCATATTCAATTGCTTGTCCTTCTGTTTCCTTACTAGAATGTATGCTGCTTGAGGTTTCAGCCCTAATCTTGCCTGTTTTTGGTCTCGGGTTTCATCTTCTGAGTTCTCCATCCACGGCTATCTCCCTGCCTTTTTTTCGATGGACTCCTTGTTCCCTCACCTTCTTCCTCTGCAGGCATTGTTTCTTTCTTTCTGTGAGATTTTTGCTATCGGGTGTGTGCACTTGTCTGAGGGATAGAGATGGAGAGAGACAGAAAGTGAGAAATCACCCCCACAGGGAGATGGCCGCATTGCTGTCGCCCTTCTTCTTTATCCCTCATTTCTTCTCCTCTACATTCCTCCTGGGATTCTTGGAATGCATGTACATGCGCCCAATGTGAGTTTTAGGCTGCTGGGTTTGGAACTCGAACCACAGTTGGCCACGTGGGAGTTCAGCACCTTAACCACTATGCCACCTGCTGGCCCCATGCATTGTTTCTTACATCTGAAACTGCCCTTCTAGTTCATCTGTTGTTCACTATTTCTCCTCTAATCTTTTCTTTTTTAAGGTTTTTGCCACAGGATCAGTGTACTCGTTAGAGACAGAAATAGAAAAAGAAAGTGAGAAATTGCTCCCCCTCCCCCCCATGGGGACAGCCTTGCTGCAATCCCCTCTGTTTCATTCTTCTTGTGTGATCTTTTTTTCTTTAAAGAATTATTTATTTAATTTTAGTTATCATGATTACTACTGTTCAATTTGTTACATGGCACATGTAAGAGAGAGAGACAGAGAGGGAAAGCAAGAAAGAAAGCCGCCAGGTCCGATAATTGAACCACAGTCGGCCATGTGCGAGTCCAGCTTTCTCTCCTCTGAGAAACCAGAAACGAGAAACTGTTTTTCTTAGAACTCTTTATTCTCATGGCAGCTAGCTTTGAGTTCTCCATTCTCCAGGCTTCTTGCGTCATCCGGAAAGCTCTTCTGGGTCAGGTCTATCCCCTGCCATGGGCTCAGGCCCTCCCATCTCTCTGAGACTCTGATTATTCTCAGACAGCAGAAGCAGGCCATCAGAGAATTCTCACTGACATGGACTCAGCCCCTTTGACCAGTGAGCCCACACACACACATGCCGGGTTTGAGAAAGGCTTTTGTTTTATACGAAAGCATTACTCATCTAATAATGGCTTATTACTTATCCAATAAGCGATTGCTTATTCAATTTTAGGATACTCTAACCCCTAACTGCTTCATCTAAAGGGTAATCATAGAAAATGAAAGCTGCTAAAATTCACGACCAATTCTTTCTGTTGTATACTAATAGATATCCCCACCCTCTGCTTCTCTCTTACTCCTTCTTAAAGTCTGGAGATCTCAAGGTTCAGACATAAATCCCTCAGCGTTTATGCTTTTAAATCAATAGTTTTCAAATATCCTTTAATAATAAGTCTTTTTATCCAAACAAATCTAATGCAGATTTTCTCTCTCTATATATATATATTTGAAAAGGCTTAATGTGTACTATCGATGTAGTTAAACTCCACACCCTGGGATTACTGCTGAAATAATAAAGTAATGAAAATAAGAACAACTTCAAGAAGCTAAAATGTTTACCAGATGAGTTTCTTTCGAGGGGAGTTACATCAGACATAAAATTCAATTTATCTGTGCATTTTCTTTAAGTTATACAATATCTAGGTAATGTTGATTCTAACAGATAAATGCTTACCAAAAGCAATTTTTGGCTTTTGTATTTTTGAACTGTTTTTTTTTTCTGACAATAAAGTGTACTTGGACATTGTGTTTTACAGTTGAACCCCTTTAAATATCACTCAAAGCTACCAGAATGCAACCGAAGTATTTACAATATAATACCCCCACTGTGGGACATGTGATGATGTTTGCTCAAACTCGTTTACATACTTGGACACACAAATGCCTACATTTAGAAGAAGAAAAATATGAATCCACAACTCCTGTACAAGAAGATCGAATAGACATCCCAAGGCAGGGAAAACTTTAATATCTACACAAAATGAATTTTACCGTCCACAAAGTTAAAGCGTAGGCATGCTCCACTCTGTTGAAATTTAGGGTATAATGTATTTGATGGTATATTTTTTACTTTCAATTTGACTTTTAGTATTTTTCTGAGTTAGTAACATTGAAGTATATATTTTCTTAAAAATTAAGAGGCATTTGTTTTGTAGCTGGGGCTTGCATCTTCTTGGAAGGCCATATCACCGATGGGTTTTTCATTCCCATCACCTCTCTGCAAGGGACAAAGTTATTTCTATGTCTAGTGCTAACCTCTTCTGTCCTTCAGTCCTATTAAGATTCCCCACCAGGGGGCCAGCAGGTGGCATAGTAGTTAAGGTGCTGGACTCCCACTTGGTTGACTTTTGTCTATCTTTCTCTGTCTTTCTGGTGAGCGCACACACCCTATAGCAAAAAAAACTCTCAAAAAAAAAAAATGTACAGATATCCTTGATATACCTGAAATCTCACAGCTGCTGCTACCTCAGACTAATCTGCAATCTTTCTACTCAGGATCGTTCACACTGCGATTCTAATAGAAGTTAGATCATAGGTAAATGTCCCTTGTCATTCAAAAAGAATGCCATTCCCAAATAGCCATCCTTTTCACAAAGTCCCTTTAGGTTGCCATTAGGGACTTGGTGACATCCAAAGCTCCTTCGAAGTCAAAAGAAAAAGGGACGTTCTTCAAGAGTTGCATCCTTCTCAGGAAGGCAGGATTAATCCCCTGGCTCTGGGTGATTCAATAACTTCACGCCCTTGGGCAAAGCATTTAGCCAAAGTGGGTTTCTGCCTCTTATCTGTGTTTTAAAGTGAACGATAAAAATAAACCGTGTGAGATTTTGCCAAATGAGAGGTAGCTGAATCCAGAAAGCTTAAAACAAGTAATCCGCTGAAAGAATCTCCGAGGCTATGCACAAAATAAACGTGAATAAGAGTTACCCATGATTGTGCCCCTCCTGTGTGTCAGGCCCAGACATTTCTCATGGATACCCACAAACACCCTGCAATTGAAGCGAATCAGTGCCCATTTTTCTGAACAGGAAGGTGCATGTCTGCTCAAAATCCCTAGAGGAGAAGGAAGGAGGAGGGATTTCAGCATGAACATCCCCCCAGGGGATGACTTCTCACTTTCCCTCTCTCCCTGTTTCTGTCTGGTGAATGCATGCATTCTATGGTAAAAAGTCTTAAAAACAACAAATGGGCTGGCAGGTGGCATGGTGGTTAAGGGCACTGGACCCCTACATGGCCAACTATTGTTCAAGTCCCAGACCTGGCAGCTTGCTTTCTCATTCTCTCTGTCTCTCTGTCTCTGTCTCCCCCTCTGGGAAAATTAAAATAGATAAATAAGGTTAAATCAAATAATTCTTAAATAAAAAAACAACAACGAACAAAAACAAAGAATGTGAGAGTGGAATGTGGCATTGAGAGTCAGCCCAAAGAATGGGTTCACTGAACAGAGAGTACTTGACCAGTTGAGATTGGTTAAGACTTAGAACCAGTAATTGCTTGCCAGGGCTGAACTAGTGAATTTTAGCAGTGAAGAGATGAAGGAGAGAGGGTGGCTGGTGAGAGAGGAAGCTGGGCTGGCTGGAGAAAAGGCCTGGAGAAGGGCCACGATGAGGAGAAGCAAAAGTTTCGTCTCAGTGACACCAGCCAGTAAAGTTAAGTAGACAGAGGAGGAGAAAGGAGTAGATGTCAGGGGAGGGAAGAGTTGGGGAGCATGGTTCAGTAGAGTCAAAGTCCTCACCTTTGCTGGTCAAGGAAACCCGGGGTCTCTCACACCCCAGAGGAAGTAGTTTTCGGATTAAGAAGAACTTCTTTCAGGATGGAGAGAAATGTGTGCTGCCTTATTCATCCTCTTTTCCAATAGACAGCTGGGAACATTGCATTCTAGTCACAAAGGCTTCCTCTAAGGTTCAAGTCATTGTGAACATAGACTTCCATTTTCTAAGTGATGAATGGGGGGAGGGAGAATGGGAAGAACTCATGCGGAGGGGCTCTCGAGAGGTAATGGAGGAAAGCAAGAGGCTACCTCCTCCTCACACAGCTACTGTGGCTATGTTAACTGATTGGCTTTTCCTTACAAAATGGGCATGTATTTGGTGTTTTAAAATACAGACTCTTTTCATCTTCTGCTGTTTCATTTCATATGCATTTTAATGGATATGTTTAACTTGATCCTTGCCTCCTAATGGGAATTAATCCCAGAGGGCACATATTTCATTGAATAGGGAGAATAATGAAATAAAGTGAATGAAAAATTAGCTAGTCCTATTCTAGGCTACTTGGCAAGAACTAGTTCCGGGGGGGGGGGGGGAGAAAAACCTCTTTACCTGACATGAGAATTCCATGTATAAGACCTCATAGGGAAGTCTACACCAAACAAAAAGAATGAGATGGTGATGTGGAGTATACATAAGCATATTGGGTGATTTCATGAGATTAACTTCAAAATCTTAGATGGGCACTATCTATGTGTTTTCAAAGGAAGTTGACATGTGACAGGAACGTAAGGTCACCAGTCAGCTGAGCTAATTGAAACTGAATATTAATTTCAATTTTGGTATGGGTCTAGGGATCACAGACAACACAAACCCCTCTTTCAGTTGGATAGAATTTCTCTTCTGTGGTCCTAGCCAATTGAGGAAACAGCTTACCATCGGGTGGTTGGAAAAGTCATGATGTATTTTTTTCTGTGTTTTTCTATGCAAAAATGCATCATGGCTTTTGCAACAACCCAACAGAATGTTAGAGGTTGAGGCATAAACCACAGAGAATTAGCTGGAAGATCCCAGAGTATTTGCCTAGAAAAGAGAGGATTGCAAATAGGAACCAAAGTGGTCAACACTTGAATGAGCTAGTGCTCATTAAATACCCAACTTCTCAATTCCCTGAGGGGCAGTCCTGACTGCTCAAGGGTGTAGGAGTGAGAGTGATACCAAGCACCTCTCCTATGACCATTATTTCATCCCATGGGCCCTCCCTTCCGTGATCGTCCTGGAGACCATAGCTTCTAAATGTCATCTCTCCCAAAGAGGAAGGTGACCTGATGTACCTTGAACTGTGCCTGTGGCAAGAAATTAATCTGTTCTCTGTTAAGCCACTGAGATTTGGGGATTTGTCTGTGGCAGCAAAGAGGATTAGCTTACCTTGATGAATACAAAATTACTCCAGTCTTTGGATACTCTTTGGAAATTAGAGTGTAGGAGCTAGTGTGAGTATTGCTTTTCTGCTGTTATTGAAAAACAAGATAAGATACAGAAAGAATGACTAAGATCAAATATTAGAAAAACTAAACTATAATAGTGCTGAATCATGGAAATGATCTCTCAGTGGCCAACTCTCGAGTATCTCCTTTGAAGGAGAATTAGCCCAAGATAGAGACGGCTGCTGGTGATATCACGCTGATGGTGCCGTATGTATTCCAAGCATTTTTCTCATGAGAGTTTAAATACAGTTCTGCCAAGGACCTGGAGGGGACCGGATTATGTTGCGAGGGTTTTTGTTTGTTTGTTTATTGTGTTTATTTCTGCCTCCTAGTTCTAGAGTGAAAATTTATACCACGCATTATCCCTCCAGCATTTTACCACCAAGAGACTTCTTCCCCCATATATGTTTGGCAAAAAAGCAGCATCCGTTGCTGAAAATGACTCAGATACACCAAAGAATGCCTGGATAATGGCCTTGGTTTATCTCGGTGCATTCTGTGTCTACCCCTCAGGCAAGAAATTCATCATCACAATCTCACCAGTGAATCCCAGGGATCACACTTGGCTGCAAATCCTGCCTTTTAGCCTGCCCAGAATGAACCATAGCGCTTCAACTCTGTATGAAATAATCCTAGCGCAACCATCTGACCTGTCGGAGGGTAGCTAGATAACACTGAAATACACAGCATTTAATGCACTCGGGGATCTGTCAGAAACAATAAAGATCGGTGTAAAAACAAGCCACAAGTTATTGATCTGTTACATTACAGTTGCTTTGAAAATAACTAGATTTCACTTTTGCCCTTTAATTTCTCCATCTTAATCACATTCTGTCAAAATCAGGGCACACACATTATGCATAAAAAGGTCAAGAATACCCCTGTGGACTGCCTGACCCAGCACCGAGAGGAGTCCCAGACACTGGCACACATTGCATACGAAATTGCCCATACACAGGTCTCTGAACTGGACCTGCCAGAAAAAAATACGGTTTGATGGAACGTGAGCATCTTAGGCAAATTTATAGAAAAGGCATAAGTCACTTCCTTTTCACTTAAATGAAACTTGAGAGCTGAGCTACAGCAGGTACTCTCTGTAATCTCCTGGGACGCATATAAATTTCTGGCCAGCGTTATTGCATGGGGGTACACACCCCACCACTCTGATCAAAAGACTTTGGCCTAATCCTAACGGTTGCTCCCATCTTTATAGGGGTTGATAGTATTCAAGGTCAAATTTCTTTGGTGTTTTGTTGTCTTGATGGCGTAAAGGTTTTTGACTCCTAATGATATACCTTCAATGGTAGTTTCTGACTATTTGATCGTTCTTCCATTCTTATTCAGGGTATGTTATTGAACATTTTTCTTGGGGGAAATAATGGTAATTACTTTCTTTTCAAGAATCCAACATCAAGAGTTTAATATGGGCCCAGCTGTGAAGGTAAAAGCAGAAAGATTCTGACTAAGGGCATGGTAGGTGAAGCCATATGGAGGCTCAGGTCCTATTCCCAGCCCAACCTAAACAGTTGGGTGTGCTGGCATGAATCTGTGGTCCCAGCTGAGAGACCAAGGTAGGAGGGTCATAATGCACAGTGTGGCAAGACCCTTTCAAAAATGCCCATATCCCTCTCCTTGATGTCTCTGTCTCTCATTGAGGGAGATTCAAAAAAAGTTTTGGCTTGACTGGGATGACGGTGTGTTTCAAATTGTCCCTCAGAATCATTTCCTGTGTCTTATCTATATAATTCCCTTCTTTTTGCTTTTTTTAGTCTCTGGTTCTTTTTGTATGCACATGCATGCACACACACGCACGCATGCACAATATGGTGGTTATACAGTGTATTCTGTAAAAAAAAAAAAAAAAAATCCCCCTCTTACATATTTTATGTTTCTGTGATTGGTCTTCCCCACTCAGGTTACATCTATGCCTTCATTTATTTAGCATCTATTATTGATGTGGAAATAAACGAAGACCAACCAGATATAAAAAGCAAAAGCTATTAATTCTGAGCTTACGGTCGCAAGGGAGTTAGTCACGGTCACTTGTTTTGGGCAGAGACTCAAAGGCAGCCAGAGGAGTAGGAAAGCTTTATGTAGGGGGAAAAAAGACAACAACCACCACCAAAAAACAAGGTTTCAGGTATCCCCTGATCAGGGCTGTTGGCATGAGGGAGCTGAAAGCCAGTGAACTAGAACTGGGACATCCTTTGTGATTGGCTAGAGGTATACATCTAGCTTTCTCTGATTGGTCCTAAGTTGGAAGTAGGGCCACAAATTATGGAAGTTTTCAGGTATTCTTCAAGTCGTGGCCACTTGGGGCCAACTGTTGTAGAAGTTATTTTATAGCTTCCTAGATTGTCCCAAGAAGTAGCAATCTGGCTTCCAGAAACTCTGGTTTACAGCAGGCTGGCTTCCAGAGTTGTTTGTCGTAGAGGAAGGGTTGATTTCTTGGACAGGTTGCTGTGAGTTTGTGAGTCACAGTTCTGTTTTTATCTATGTGGGGCCACTGTCCATTTCGCTGTCTAAGTACTAACTGTAATATGTGCTAGGCATCGTAGTTGTGCAGACATAACTAAGTTTTTTTTCCCTCATGGAGTTTCTATTCCAGTGGGAGAGAGAAACAATACTAATTAGACAAATAAATGCATCAGAATGTCAGGTTATGTTAAGACCTATGATAAGCCAAGCAGATAAGGTAGTAGTGAGAGGTGGGGTCATTCCTATCTGAGAGAGAGTGGCCAGGCAAGGAGTCTCAGAATGACTGATATTCCATCTCCTTTCTAACCTGTTCACTTTTCTTATGCTTTTCTTGTTCCCAAAATATATCAATTCTGCCAGTAACTTCTAGAGAATGCTTCTTTGCAAGGCTCAAAACCCTTAGCATGTCAGGAAAGTGGTGTAGTGTTATGGAAATACCATAGAAACAGTACCTCTTAGAGTACTGCAAAACAGTCTCAGAAAAATAGAATTAAATAGGAGCTTATTTTGCTACAAAATATTTTTGGAAATCCACACTTAGTGTTTTTCACTATATGACTTTTTCGTGAACTTTTCGAAGGCCCCTCATAATCATGGCTTCATTCCAGGTTGTTTTTATTTATTTTTAAGGTTTTTGTCATAGAGCACACGTGCTCACTGCAGAGTGACAGGGAGACGGCGAAATCACCCCTCCAAAGGGGAGGGCCATGCCATAACCCCTGCTTCTGATGAGATCTGGGCATGCACACACATGTGCCTAGCATGGTTTTCAAGCAGTCGAGGTCAGGATTCCAACTGTAGCTGGCCTGTGGGAGTCGAATGCCTTTTTTTTTTTTTTTTAAAGAGAGATTTTTCCTATAGGGCATATGTGCTCTCGGAGAGACAGAGATCCAGACAGAAAGCAAGAAATCACCTCCCAGAGGGGATGGCCACATCATAATCCCTCCTCCATTCTCCTCTCAGGATTTTGGGCATGCGTGCACACACATCCTGCAAGAGCTTGAAGCTGCCAGGTTCAGGACTTGAACCGTGGTCGGCCATGTGGGAGTCCAGTGACATAACCATTACACCATCTGTTGGTTCCATCCAGTGCCTTTTCAGCATACCACCTGCTGGCCCCTCCAGGCTTGTTTTTCAATATTGGGCAGATAGCACCTCTCTGGAGCCTCAGTTTCTTCGTATGTATAATAGAAATGAAAACACTTGTGTGGCTTCTTGTACGATTTTTTTTAAGCCAAAACACAGTAATCTACTTGGTATAAAGAAGAGAGTTTTATTCCTCTTGGCACATGCAACCTAATAGAGCTGAGATACTGTGATCCCCCCTGTGTTCTAATAATGTGGTCAACATCCTTCATGAGTCAAGGAAAAAATTGAACAGAGGACCATCATACAGCCCTTTCTTAATTGCAATAGAAACAGATACCTACTTTCTGTCGAGGGACAAGGATACCTGAACAAAATGTCTTTAAGGGAAAAAACTAAGATGAGGTGGTTGACCAGGGCTTTCTCTTTGGTAGCACTCCATTATCTTAGACTTTGTTCTCAGGAATCAGAACTGCCGAAGTCATTAAAACTTCCGGGAAGACTAGTAACTCCTCTTTATCCAGTGGATGCCTCCTTGAGAGTCTGGGCATTCACAGAAGACAGTGTCTAGAGTCACACGGGCCATCACAGGACTTCATAAACACTTGCTGAAGAATCAGGACTGTTGAGGAAGTCTACCGTCTCAGATGACTTTATTGAGTCTCAATTGTATTTCTGGAGTCATATTGGCTTCTGGGACTCGCATGCTGTGTCAAAAAGTTTTGTTTGTGTATCTGCTGTGTCAAAATTGGTCATCTGGAGGCCCAGCAGGTGGTGTGGTGGTTAATCCACATGGCTGGCTCTGTGGTTTGAGTCCCAGGCCCCGTGGCTTAAGAAACATGTTAATTGATTGTGCATGTGTGCCCAAAATCCTGAGAGGAGAAGGGATTGCAGCATGGCCATTACCCCCTGAGAGGGGGTGATTTCTCACTTTCCCTCTCTGTCTCTTTCTCGCCAGTGAATACATGCACCCTATGGCAAATATCTATTAAAAACAAAAAAGTTATGTTGAAACCACACGCTAGCAAAATTCTTCTCAGTCCATGTTCTGCAAAAGAATCACCTGGAGAGCCAGTTAGGGCAAAATTCGAGGGGTAGGGCTGGAGAATAGGCATTTCTAACAAGCTCCCCTGTAATGCTGCTGCTGCTCTGGGAATGGCACTTGATTAGCACTGCCTGACAGGCCAATCTGTGGAGCACATTCTCCATTTTGGCTCGCCAACCAAAATGCATGAAAGCATGCATTGCAGAAACAACAACATGGAAGACGTAGTTGGAATCCCTGAACAGTAAATTTGCAGCCTGTGCGATAGTTTGATAGTAACATTAAGATACATTTGATATTGGCGCTGTCCTGGAAAATCCCGATGTCTTTCC
>NW_006203464.1:903112-909613 GCF_000334495.1 Tupaia belangeri chinensis | reverse complement strand
TTTCCCTAAACTACATGCTACTTTCCCAAATGGTCTAAGTAGTTCCATTTTGCAAAGATGTTGCAGAGGAAGAAGAATCCTTCATGACTTTATTTGTATCAGTTAGGTTTTTGCCATAGAGTAGATGTGCTTGCCAGAGAGGAGAGAGATACAGACAATGGGAAAGTGAGAAATCACCCCTCAGGGAAGATGGCCACACCCCAATACTTTCTCCTCCATACTCTCTTGGGGTCTTGGGCATACATCCGCACGTGCTCAGTGTGAATGGCCCAGGACTTGAACCACAGAGGGCCATGTGGGAATCCAGTCACCCTCAGCATCATACCACCTGCTGGTCCCCTTCATGTCTTTTTTACCAGCAAAGTTCCAAAGAGAAAGCAAAAGTAATACAAAGTATCAGTGTAGACCATTGCCTTCTGTAGATGTTAACATCTTTCCTACCCTAACCTCATCCTGGCCCAGGCTGTGACTCTGCAGGACTGTGGTGGGTTGAGAATAATAGGAGGCCATTGCTTCCTGTCCTGAGCAAGGCTGCGATCAAAAGGAAATCAAATAACTAAAAAGGAAGCAAAGGACTTTGTCTTTGGAGGTATAGTATCACCCTTTGAGACAGGCTCATAGTATCTTGCATTAATATATTTAAAGAAATAGAGTGATACTAACGAACCTACATGGTGTGGCCCAGTAGGCCCTTTTTCAAGGGGTAGCAACAGCAGTTAATGAGCCTGGAGTGATCCTGTCTAGAGCAGCTGCTTGGTTTCCTTTGAGGAGCGGGGATTATCCTTTCATTTCTCTTAATTACTCAACAGTGTAAAAATCAATCAATAAAATTAATACCATTCAAATTAGGGAGTCCCTATTAAGATGAAAATAATACATTTGTAACTCTTTTTCCTACATAGCTATAATGAAGCCCTAAAAACTCTAACTTGACTTTGCGTTTCTTGTTCTACTACTGAAATCGTGGATAGGCTGTTTGTAGGCAGGGTGCTGGTGACCCCAAACGCCTGAGTCATCATTTCTTACCTTCGTTTCTTGCATCCCATATGTCAGAGGTGTGATGTTGCCCATGACTGCCTCTTTAGAGTTTTTCCTAACGACTATAGGAGGAGTCTGAAAAACTTTAGAGCGGGGGTCAGAAGTGGTGGAGCAATTATGTTGCTGGACTTACGGTGCTGCGGTTACATGGCTGACTGTGGCTAGAGTCCCAGATGTGGTGGCTTGAAACTCACACTGGGTGCATATGCATGCATGTCCAAGATGCTGGGAAGAACATGAAGAAGGGATTGCAATGTGGCCATCCTCCCTGGGAAGGTGATTTCTCACTTTCCCCCTTGCTGTCTCTGTCCCTTTCTCTGGTGAGCACATGTAATCTAAGGCAAAAACTTCTTATAAAAACAAAAATTTCATAGAAAAATGCATACTGTGGAAAAAACTATGCATGAATTTGGAAATTTTTGCACCAAAATAGATTCATACTCTAATTGTACTTTTCCATGAGTTTTTTGAAGTGGCATTATATTTTCTTGAAGTTCTAAGCCAAAAAGAGAAAGAAAAGAATTAATAAAGATGAAAAAGACAAAAGAAAAAAGAAATGTAAAAGAAACAGCAAAACTATTTTTTGTGACAAAAAGGATGCTGACTTGGAGATAGGGATACCTAATTATTTATTCCCATTCTTCAACTCTCTAGGGACGTAGACTTTTATAAGATAGGTGGCCTGGGACCAGCAGTTAGCGTAATGGCTACGTCGCTGGACTCCCACGTAGTCGACTGTGGTTCGAGTCCCAGACCCAGTGGATTAAACTCATGCCAGGTGCGTGTGCGTGCGTGCCCAAGATCCCGAGAGGAGAATGGAGAAGAAGGGATTGTGGCGTGGCCATCCCCTCTGGGGGGGTGATTTCTCGCTTTCTATCTCTCTGTCTGTCTCTGTCTGGCGAACGCCCGCACCCTATAGCAAAAATCTCTTCCAAAAAAAAAAAAAGATAGGTGACCTCTGAGGTTTTTCTTTACCCCCCCAAAAAGATGTACTTGGCATACCTTCTACTGTAAAAATGTTTGTTAGACATTTTTATGTTTCCAATTGTTGCAGGAACTTACGAATTTTCCCTGGTGGTTTTTCTTCCCCTTTAGAAGATACCTGTCATCCCTCCACAAAAGAGATCATTTAACTTTGTGTCTGATCATGGTCTGATACACAGTTCATTCATTCATACATGCATGCATTCCTCTATTCAGTTCTTGAGAGTGTCCTGTATACATGATCCTGGGTTACACAGGTAGAAAGAGACAAGACTTCAGTGTTTATTGGTAGCCTGAGAATAAATCACAAAATCCAAGATGTCCTCCTCTTCTGGAGTTATGTACCCGGCCACGTCCCATTTCTAATTTACAAATGTCAGGTGATATACAGCTTCTTCATTTCCTGCTATCATGAGATTCACAGGTAAAAGTTACACTGGTTTGAGACCTACCCTGTTGTGGTGAGCTCTGTCCTCCCTGTCTCTGCTTGGTTTCATTAATCTGTGCCTCTGAGGCAGCCACGGGATGACCTACAGTTTCACTTAGCATTCATGTTCTTGTATATCAGTAATGGTGCTTCCACAGATTCTAGGGAAAGTGGTTCAGTGGTTGGGGAGAGTAGGAGAAGTAGTGATATCTGCTAGATGATCTTATCAAACAGAGAATGTCAGACAGGCAACGCATGCCCTATGCTCTGATGAAAGCAGTCATAGAATAATAGCCTACTGAAAAGACAAGAGTCTTTGGGTCTCCTCTTAGGATGCTCACGAATTGATCAGCCAAGGAGCTTAGTTGAAGAGTGGAATGAGTTGGAAAGGGCATGATGACTTTGATTCAATATATGAAAGGCTCCCATAGAAAAGGGAGATTTGTGGTAAAATGGGAAGAGTGAACGAAGATAATGGCTCAGTGTGTCTCAATACAAAGAAAAAAAAAATCCCATCCATTAGAACTGTCTGCTAAAGAAATAAGTGACCATGTAAAGTAATGAATTCCTTGTCACTGCAGATGTTCAAGACAAGAGCAAGTGTCAATTTTCGGGACAGAATCATGCATAATGATGAAAGATTTGGATTTTTGTTATTTCTCCAAGTCTTATGCCTTTCAATAAATTAAAGCTCAGTGATATTTTATTCTTTGGAAACTATATTTCATCCCACTGTGCCTCCTTTCTTTCACATCTCTGAAACATCCACTCAACATCACTTTCCCATTTCTATCCTGCCTCCTCTTCTTTCCCCACGGGCAGTGGTAATCTCCTTATTATTATATGTAAATTTGATTCAATTAAATTTAGTTCAATGAACATTGGCTGAGCTCTGATTGTACGTAAGTTCTGAGCTAGGTATAATGGAGGGTGCAAAGATGAATAACATAGAGGCCTGAGCTTCGGAGAATTTGAAGGATTCTAACAAAGGAGGAAGACGAGCCCCCCACATAGCTATTACATAAGACAGAAGATAACTGTTACAACTAACAAAGTTAAGAGATCACATCTAGTGGAATTGATTCTGCCACATGATAGCATCTGAGAAGGACCTTAAGGATCAAGGGAAGTGGGTTTCAACATTCAAATTTAGAGAAAGATGGGCATTGGTAACACAGCTAACAACTTGAGTATAGACCGTAGCAGAAAAGGGGCTGCATGTGTTTGACATCAAATAGCACATTTGGTAGCACAGATGTCACTGGCATGATGAGATGAGAAAAGTAGATTTGGAACATCTAGAGAAGAACTTTGACGTTCAAGGGGAAGAAATTTCATCTATTGGAATTTTAAAAAGCAATTGCAGAGCGTTCGGAGCTTCATAGAATAACAGAACTGTTCTTATAGAGAAATCAGTGTGTTACTTTTATTTCCAAAGATTGATGTGGAAAGCGTCAAAAGTGAGAATCAGTAGATAGGATAATGGTTTGAGAAATAGCAAGGTTTCTTGGCAGTTTTCATGGCAGTGCAAAGGAAGTGTAGGATTCTGGTGTGATAGTTTCTTTCTAATTAATCATGTAATCACTGGAGAGAAATTCAGACAATGCAGAGAAGATTAAAATTCCCAGTACTTTCCCCAACCAATTATAGATGTTAGCTTTTTAACGTATTTCCATATATATCTATTCTGACTTTTTTTGGTGTTTATTTTTTTCATTATTTAAATTTAATTTTATTTTATACATTCAATCACATTATTTAGCTTACAAAGTGAATATGTCAACCTGTGAACATTTCTCCCTAGTCCAGTTGATAAAACTATAAAATATCTTCAACAGATAATACATTGTTTGTCCCATGAATGCTTTGCCTATTTTTGTTCTAAATGTCCTTCCTCAGGCCCTAGTCTTTCACATACGCTTTTTTAACGTTTTTTTCCTTACAAATTTGGTTGATACCAGCCATAGCACTTTGTATTGCCTTCCCCCCACCCATTTTTAATATATTACAATTATTTTTTCATATCAGGAAATTTATTTTTTATCTATCACATTAATGGCTGCAGGGACCAGCAGTTAGCGTAATGGCTACGTCACTGAACTCCTATGTAGCCGTGTGTGGTTCGAGTCCTGGACCCAGTGACTTAAACTCATGCCGGGCACGTGTGCGTGCATGCCCAAGATCCTGAGAGGAGAATGGAGGAGAAGGGATTGTGGCGTGGCCATCTCCCCTGGGGGGTGATTTCTTGCTTTGTATCTGTCTTTCTGGCGAGCACACGCACCCTATAGCAAAAACCTCTTCAAAAGAAAAGAAAAAAGAAAGAAAAAAAATGGCTGCGGGGTATTCTATACCTATGGTATTAATATTTATTGAAATAATCCCACAATCCCTTTTTGGGGCTATATGATTTGTACTGCAGAAAACTCTATGTGCATGTATAATATATAAAATATAAATACATATCATATATAAATTTATATATATTTATATGTGTGTGTGTATGTATATGTATGTGTACGTATGAATGTGTACGTATGTACATGAATCACTTTCTGATTACTTCCTCAAATAAATTCCTAAAAGTGGAACTGCTCCGAGACCTCTGCAATGCTGCCCTCAGTAGTTGCTTCCTGATTTTCTTTAGTATTTGAACCCTGAAATTTTTGCTGAGCTCATGGATGACTATAATCACAGTTATATTTGCCTAGCCAGCTCTTCAGCCAGAAACTCTAGGCACTGGGGCTCAAAGTACAGCAGCATTGTGTGAAACTTTGAAAAGTATCATTTAACGGTAGACTCTTTTCTTCCTTTGGCAGAGTGCTGATAGATGATGTTCTAGTCCAATAGCAGAAAATTCCTGAAATGGCAATTAAGGAGGAAAAAAGTTTATTCAAGTCAAGGTATGGAGGTCCAAGTTATAGGGGCCACATCTCATAAACCAAAAAGACTCTGGGCACCCAATATCACCTACAGAATGCTTTTCTGGCTCGGACTGCCCACCTCCAGAGAGAACAAGAAACACAGTTTGATTTTGTCTAAGTCCCTTGAGAAGTGAGTTTTCTATCATGTCATACAGCTGACCTTTTCTCACCTAGAACAACAGTTTTGAATGCTTGCCTGTTTTGAGCCTTTCTGTATACATTGCCAAATGTGAACCTAGGAAGACTGGTGATGAGAACTCATGCCACCAATGTGTGAATTAGTGTCATTTGCCATGTGTCTCAAGTAGCACTAGGTCTTAAAATTCTTTTCAGGTTTTTGCCAAGGTGGTTAGTTGCTAAATGGTATTTCTATTTTAATTTGCATTTCCAGGCTCATTTTTGTAAATCTTTTCTCCATTCCCTTTCCATCTCCCAATATAATCCTAATTACAGTGAGGAGGATCTGGGTCTTGTCATTTTTGACACGTGTCATTTTTGATGTGACATGCATGTCATTTTGACAGGTGTCATTTTGGACACGCATGTCATTTTTGACATGTTATTTCTGACGTGTCATGGTTGACATACATGCCATTTTGACAACTGGCATTTTGGACATATGTCATTTTTGTCATGCCTGTCATTTTGGACACGTCATTTTTGACATATAAGTCATTTTTAACATGCATGTCACTTTTGACACAAGTCATTTTTACATGCATGTCACTTGACATATCTTTGACATGCATGTCATTTTGATACGTATGTCATTTTGACACATCATTTTTGACACAAGTCATTTTTGACATGTGACACGTCATTTTGACATGCATGTCATTTTTGACATGTGTCATTTCGACATGTGACACGCATGTCACTTATGACCTATGTAATTTTGACATGCATGTCATTTTTGACACGCATGTCATTTTTGACACACATGTCATTTTTGACATGTGACGCATGTCATTTTTGACACGCATGTCATTTTTGACACGCATGTCATTTTTGACACGCATGTCATTTTTGACATGTGACACACATGTCATTTTTGACACGCATGTCATTTTTGACACGCATGTCATTTTTGATTTTTGACACGCATGTCACTTGTCATTTTTGACACGCATG
>NW_006203464.1:859676-901118 GCF_000334495.1 Tupaia belangeri chinensis | reverse complement strand
TGACACGCATGTCATTTTTGACACGCATGTCATTTTTGACACGCATGTCATTTTTGACACGCATGTCATTTTTGACACGCATGTCATTTTTGACACGCATGTCATTTTTGACACGCATGTCATTTTTGACACGCATGTCATTTTTGACACGCATGTCATTTTTGACACGCATGTCATTTTTGACACGCATGTCATTTTTGACACGCATGTCATTTTTGACACGCATGTCATTTTTGACACGCATGTCATTTTTGACACGCATGTCATTTTTGACACGCATGTCATTTTTGACACGCATGTCATTATGACACGCATGTCATTATGACACGCATGTCATTTTTGACATGTGACACATATGTCATTTTTGACACGCATGTCATTTTTGACATGCATGTCATTTTTGACACGCATGTCGTTTTTGACATGTGACGCATGTCATTTTTGACACATATGTCATTTTTGACATGTGACACATGTCATTTTTGACAAACATTTCATTTTTGACAGGTGACACATATGTCATTTTGACACGCATGTCATTTTTGACACGCATGTCATTTTGACACGCGACACAGGTCATTTTTGGCATATGACACGCATGTCATTTTGACACGCATGTCATTTTTGACATGTGACACGTATGTCTTTTTGACATGCATGTCATTTTTGACACGTATGTCATTTTTGACATGTGTCACGTCTTTTTGACATGCATGTCATTTTTTACACGTCATTTTTGACGCACATGTCATTTTTACCACATATGTCATCTTTGACATGTGACATGTATGCCATTTTTGACAAGTGACACGTATGTCATTTTTGACATGTCATTTTTGGACATGCATGTCATTTTGGACCCATCATTTTTGACACGTCTTTTTGACATGCATGTCATTTTTGACACGTGACAGGTGTCTTTTTACATGTGTGTCATTTTTGACATGTCATTTTTGACACTTCATTTTTGACATGCATGTCTTTTTGACATATGTCATTTTTGACATGACACATGTCATTTTTGACATGCATGTCGTTTTGACATGTCTTTGACGTGTCATTCTTGACATGCGTCTTTTTGACATATGTGGTGTTTCCGACATGCATGTCATTTTGAGATGTGTCATTTCTGACATGTGTCATTTCTGACATGTCATTTCTGACATGTGTCATTTGACATGCATGTTATTTCTGACGTGTCATTGTGACATTTGTGTTATTTCTGACATGTGCGACTTTTTAACGTGTTATACGCATGTCATTTTTGACCTACCTGTCATTCCTGGCACGCATGTAATTTTTGACACGTATATCATTTTTGACACATTTCTGGCATGCATGCCACTTTTTTTTTAAAGGTTTTCGCTATAGTGTGCCTGCACTCCCCAGAGATAGACATTCCCCCCCCCCCAGGGGGGATTGTCATGCTGCAATTCCTTCTCCATTCTCCTCTCGGGATCTTAGGCACGCACGCACACGTGCCCGGCCTGAGTTTTAAGCCACTGGGTCCGGGACGTGAACCGCGGTCAACTCCGTGGGAGACCAGTGACATAACCATTACGCTAACTGCTGGTTTCCCTGCATGCCACTTTTGACAAGTCATTTTTGACACGTTTCATTTCTGACGTCATTTTTTGACACGTATCATTCTGACACGTCACTTTCGATGTGTGTGAAACACGTGTCATTTTGACATGTGTCATTCATGATACGTATGTCGTTTTTGGCATGTCGTTTTTGTCACGTGCGTCAATTTTGACATGCCTGACATGTCATTTGTGAGACGTGTCATTTCTGACATCCCTGACACGTGTATCATTTTGGACATGCCTGTGACATGTAGAAAAGCAACAAGAAAACCTCTATAAAAATCCAAAAGGTTGGACCAGCAGTTAGCATAATGGCTATGTCGCTGGACTCCCATGTATTTGACTGCGTTTCGTGTCCCGGATCCGGTGGCTTAAACTCACACTGTGCACGTGTGTGTGCATGCCCAAGATCCTGAGAGGAGAATGGAGGAGAAGGGATTGAGGTGTGGCCATCCCCCCTGGGGGGTGATTTCTCACTTTCTCTCTGTCTCTGGCAAGCGTACGCACTGTATAGCAAAAACCTCTCCACCAAAAAAAAAAAAAAAAATTTGAGCTGAAATAACTAATAAAAAACTACAAAACATTGAAAAAAGCTGTTTTTTAAAGAGGATAAGCAATATTCACAAACTATTAGCTATACTAAAGAGAAACAGGAGTCTGATAAAGTCATCAGTGAGGCTGACATGATTACAACAGGTATATCAGAAATACAAATAATCATGAGAGAATACTATGAGCAACTACTTCCCAACAAACTAGAATTCTTAGCTGATTCTGGACATATATAAGCTATCTATATCGAACAATGAAGAAACAGTAAGCCTAATGTATTAATACTGGGAACATCTATATTACATGCTTTAATGATATACAGGGAGTGAATGTATGTGTATGTGTGTGTGTGTATACACACAAAGCAAGCCTAAACAAGTAACAATCAATGAGATCAAATCAATGATAGTCTTCCCACAGAGAAAAAATGACGTCCTGATAGCTTCTCTTTGAATTGTACAAAACTTAACCTAACCTTAATTCTCCTCAAATATTTTTTAAAGACCCCCAAGGAGGAGCTCTTCCAAACTCATTCTAGGAAGCTTCCATCATCTTGATATCAAAAGCAGACAAGGACTTCACAAAAATAGAAACTACAGACCAATGTCCCTGATGAGTACAGATGCAGAAATCCTCAGCAAGATACTAGCAAACTGCACCCAACAGCACATCGAAACAGCACCATGACTAGGTAGGCTTTATCCCAGGGATGCAAGGATGGTTCAACACATGTAATACAATCAATGTAATATATCACATTAACAGAAGGAAAGATAACCGTATGATCATATCAGCTGATGTAGACAAAGCATTTGGTAAATCTTTTCATGATTAAGATTCTCGGCAAGATAGATAGGGAAGGATCTTTCTCAGCACAATAAAAGCTGTGTATGACAAACCCGTTGGTAACATTAAACTGAATTTGGAAAAGCTAGCCACTTTCCCTTTACATCGAAAAGGTTATTAAATTCTGCCTTGGGGCATGCAGGTCGGTCATCCATTATCCATTATAGAGCAGAGCTTTAAATTTGGTCTTTAAATTTCAGTGTTTGAGCACTTAGCCACTAACCTGTGCTTCTACTTAATCCAAGGAGGGAGTTGAATGATATTTTTTTTTTTGAGAGGTTTTTGCTATAGGGTGTTTGTGCTTGCCAGACAGAGACAGACACAAAAAGAGAGAACTCTCCCCCCAGGGGGGATGGCCACACTGAAATCCCTTCTCCTCCATTCTCCTCTTGGGATCTTGGGCACGCACGCACATGCGCCCGGCCGGAGTTTAAGCCACCAGGTCCGAGACTCTAACTGCAGTTGACTACATGAGAGTCCAGCAACATAGCCATTATACTAACTGCTGATCCCAAGAATGAATTATTTTTTTAAGAGGCTTTTGACTTAGGATGCATGTACTTGCTGGAGAGAGAGAGATACAGATACAGAGATAGTGAGAGGGAAAGTGAGAAATCACTCCCCAGGGGGGATTGTGGCCATGCCACAATCCCTTCTTCTCCCTTCTCCTAGGACCTTGGGCATGCATGCACATGTACCCAGCATGGTTTTCAAGCCAGAGTTTGGGACTGGAACCATGATAAGCCATGTGGGAGTCCAGGGACATAAATCTGCTAGTCAAGAATAGAAGTTTTAAACAATGTTTTACCTTTTGGGGTCAGCAGGTGGTGTAGTGGTGAGAGTTCTGATTCCCATATGGTTGACCGTAGTTTGAGTCCCAGACTCAGCAACTGGAAACACACTGAGCATGTGTCCATGCATGCCCACAATCCCAAGAGGGGAACAGAGCAGGGACTGTGTTATGGCCATCCCACTGGGGCATGATTTCTCACTGTCTCTATGTCTGTCTCTGTCTCTGTCTGGCGAGCACACAAGCCCTATAGCAAACAGTCTCTTAAAAAAAAAAAAGTTTAACTAGAGGCCCAGGCATGACAGAGTGTACTGCTGGGATGTGATGCTCCATGGGCTAGGACCACATGGGAGGCCTGGGTGAGATTCCTAGTCCAATCTAAAGACTGGCCAGTGATGTGCACCTGTAATTCCAATGACTCGGGGAGACTGAGGCAGAATGATCATGAGCTCAGGGCTGGGTAACAAACTGAAAACTCTGCCTAAACGAACAGCCAGATGACATATGGTCATGGATCTTTACTCCCATCGGGGAGGCTGAGGTAGGAGGGTCGCCACACTGCAAGATCCTGTTTACAAAATATATACATACAATGAATTTAATTTCAGCCACATGAAGATGGGCTTGAAATACAGGTGTGCTTCAGCCTCCAATGTCCTGTAGCAACATACCCTGAATAGTTGAATGCCATGATGCGGGCAAACGTGTGTTTCCCTGAGTAAATTCAGAATGAAGAGAAATTGGCTTGATTTGGGGGAAATGGCTGCTTTCCACAATATCTGCTTTATTTTTGACATGCCTGCGTACATTGAATGCCACTGTTAGTTTTTGTTCCCCCTTAATCCCATATTTGCTATGAAGCTGATTTTACGAGCCGCCATTTTTCAACCATGGTGTTTCTGAAGATTTGGCTGGGGACTGCTGAGCCGAGATTTCCCCAAAGTGAACCCATCAGTGGTGAGAGGGGAGAATGTGATTTACCTCACTGGTGACGAGTTGTAGGGATTGCAGAGGAAGATGCTGGAAGTGGCGGGGTGGGATAGGAAGTATCCTACCCCTGTCTGGTCATATATACAGTATACTGAGCCCAGCACAGAAAAAGAGTATCATTCACTGGGAGAGGGCCCGTGTAGTCGCCACAAACATTTCTCAGAAAAACCTGCAGCACATATCCTTAGTTATGTGAAATAACTAATTGAATAACTAAAATGAAACTGGCTCCTCATTAAGAATTTCGTAAGGGGCATAGTATACATTTTTGGGGATATCAAACCCACAGCATTTTTTTAATTTATTTTTTTGAGAGAGATTTTTGCTATAGGACACATGCTCCTGCAAGAGAGAGAGAGAGAGAGATTGAGCATGAGGCAGAAATCACCCCCTGGGGGATGGCCACACTACAAACCCATCTTCTCCATTCTCCTCTTTGGGATTTGGGGCATGCACACAAACACACCTGGCATGAGATTTAAGCTACCAGGTTCAGGACTTGAACCACAGTTGACCATATGGAAGTCTACTGCCTTAACCACCATTCCATCTACTGTCACCCTACCCCCCAACTTATTCTTTTTAAACAAATGATCTTTTTGAGTTGTCTGCTTTCCCAGTTTTTTTGTCATCCATCTGAGAAAATTCTTCCAATAGGCAGCCTCCAACTTCTTCCATCCTAAAGAAATTTCTCTACCAGCCTCTATTTTTCCTCATTTATACAGAACCAGCATTTCAGCTCTGAGGAGAAAAATACCATTACATCCAGGTCAGCTTTGAGCTCAAAACAAAATCCCTACACTATCCAATTCCATTCCCCTTAGAAAATGGTAGGGCAAAATCTAATTTTTCCTGCCACAACATGTATTTCTTTCTTGTCACATATTTTTATATCTAACAAGCGTTCATTTATATATGCTCAACTGATGGAAAAATAAATTTCATGTCTGCAGTTCTTCTACAGTGACCATCATTTCTCTTAAAAAAAAAAAAGTCCCAAGTTTAGAAGAGTGAAATGACCTCAAAAATGAGCTTTAATTATGCCAAGACCCTGATGGGCGCTAGCCCTCATTACTGTACCAAAATGTATCTTCCAGAAATGAATCATATTTGTCTCTGCCAAGCTAATCATAGTATGGAGTACTTGTTTTTTTCTTGGCGAAATAGACCAACTCTCAAAGCTCCAAATATACTTTAAGTAATAACTATATTATTGGAATAAGTGTAGCATCTCAGGTAAAAATCTTAATGCAACACAAATTTGGGTGTATAGATTTTTTGTTGTTCTCTCATTTTCTGTTTTTTGGGTTTTATTTATTTTATTTTTTTAAGAGATTTTGGCTGTAGGTTGTGTGTGCTTGCTGGAGAGAGAGAGAGACAAAGAGACAGAAAATGAGAAATCACTCTCCTGGGGGAATGGCCACATCAAAATCCCTTCTCCTCCACTCTCCTCTTGGGATTTTGGGCACGCACGCACGTGCACCCAGTGTGAGTTTCAAGCCACTGTGTTCAGGACTTGAACTGCGGTGAGCCACATGGGAGTCCAGTGCCTTATCCACCATGGCACCTACTTGTCCTTCCTTTTTGTTCTTCATAACATAATCAGTCCTCTTAAACTGGTCACATCTCATATGTTCCATGTTCCCTATGGGTAGTGAAATTTAAAGACAGGTAAAACACATAACCCCTTGCCATTAGGAATATTTAAGAGGATGTTATAAAAAGTATAAATGCATGTGTAATTACTCCAGGAACAAAAAAGTCATAAAAAAATTCACAACCAATTAGAGGTCTGCGTACATGCTAATTGCAGTCTTCCAGAGGTGTCCCATCAAGAAAGGCAGGCTTGTGTATGTGAATGGGGGAACGTGTGAATGAGTGAGCCCGTTGGTTCCGAGGTAAAACAAATTCTTATCTCACAGGTTCAAATTCTCCAGGCTCATGAATATGACACATTAATATTCATTAAGTGGAACACATTATCATTTTAGAAGGAGATTACTGGGGACTTACTGTTTTCATTCCATCACATTTTCCAATTAGGAGTCCCACTTTTGCAAATAATCAGCTTTCTGTTGCCAAGGGCTTTTCAGCCGCTTGCTGGCAAGGGGGTTTGGAGCCGAGTTCAGCTTCCATTTAAGAAATGGGAGAAAACTGAAGTACAATTATAGTTTTTAATAACAGGTTAATTTTGCGGCAGTGAAGCTGATCAGAAAGGAGCCAAACTCTGACAGGAGAAGACATGAACACCTATTGGAGAGTGGCGCTTAGATACTGAAGTTTGAAAATAACTTCACAGTTTTCTTGGCGGCCTGCAATTACTGAGGGAATAAATGCCCCCAAGGATGATCTTGTAACTCTCATTGAGCTAAGAGAAGAGACCGCATCAGGGGAGACCCTCTTGGTATGAAAGGGAACACAGAGACGGTTTATCATGATCCCTGAGGGCTAATGCCAGAGAAGGGGAAAAAGACAAGAACAGATACATGCCTTTACTCGATGGCCATTGAAGTTGAACATTTTCACAAAGCGTTATGATTTTTATGAGTGATTTAACCAGTAGTCAAAGATTAGTTTGTGCACAAGAGCAACTCAATTTGGCATCATCGCTTCTGATATATCGGTGTTTCCTAATCATTCATCGCTAACAAGGATAGTTACTAAATAATTTGATTTCTATGTATACTGGACAAGTAGGAGTTTAGAATGAGATGTATAAGATTCTATTGTTGTAGTTGTTTGAGGTTCTGAAGTTTATTCATTCATTTCTTTCATGAGTGAGAGATGAGGGCGAGATAGACCCCAGCAGGATCTCTCTCTCTCTCTCTCTGGAGAGTTTTTTTTTTGCTATAGAGTACATGCAGTTGCAAGAGACACACAGAGAGGGAAAGTGAGAAATCACCCCTGAGGGGGAGTGGCCACATTGCAATCCCTTCCCTTCCATTTTTTCGGGATCTTGGGCATGCACACAGAGGCACCCGGCTTGAATTTCAAGGCACTGAGTCTGACACTGGAACCACTGCGATCCATGTGGGAGTCTGACAATGTAGCTATTATACCACCTGCATTTGTTTTGTCATGCGTATGCAACTTTACACAAATGTACAAGTACAGACCAACTGAAATGTTTTTTCTTGACCAAAAAAGAATAGAGGATAAGGAATTGCTGGTTACAGTGTGTGTATTTCTCTATTTTATTTGTTTGTTTATGTGTGTGTTTGTGTATATATATGCATATATATTCTCTATAATATACACAATTCTCTTCATAAAAATGAAGAGAATTCATTTCTAGCAGACCAGCCTTTATAAGAAATACACACACACATTGTGTATATGCAATACACACACACACACACACACACACACACATAATAAAAATATTATACACACAGAATATACATATACACACAGAAAATGGAGATTTTCTTCATATTAGCCCACCAGTGCTGAGTCCTACCCAGAAGTATCTTCTTTACCAGTTTCTAGGATCTCTTTTTCAGAGAGAGACTGGGCATCTTCGAGCACCAATGTGCCTCGTGTTTCTACTTACATCATTGGGATCATGTTCCATGCACTCTCCTCCTTTGACAATTTTAATAAAAAAAAAAATCTATCCTGAACAAAACCCCTGTATCAGCAATTATAATTTTCCTTCCTATAGACTAAGGAGGCAGCCCTGAAATACTCCAGTCAACCCCTTAGAAAAATAAATAAGGAAATACCAATAGCAAACCCTCAGAACTGTAGAAGCCACAATCCAGAATTGTTATGTGGTCTGAAATGCCCAGTTTCCAGGAAACAAAAAAATGTGAAACATGCAGAGAAACATGAATGTTTGACCCATACACAGAAAAAAAAAAATCAGGTAAAAGCAGCAGAATGAGTAGATGTTAGATTTAGTACACGGTAGCTTCAAAGTAGCCATTATAAAGATGTTCAAAGAACCAAAGGGTGCCATGATTAAAGACTAAAAGAAAGATATGATTTTTCATCAAATGAAAAATAGCAGAAAAGAGGTAGAAATTATTATTTAAAAAAATAAAAGGGACATTCTGGAATTAAAAATTGTAGTAACTAAAATTTATGGAAGTCACTACTGAGACTCAAAAGTATGTTCGAATTGCCAGGAGAAAGAATTTGCGCACCTGAAGATATAGATCAATAGGTGTTATACAACCTGAAAAATAGACAGAGAAATGAACAAAATTAATAAACGGAGCTTTCAAATAAATGCAGAACAATCTTATACACAACACTACACTCATCTTGGGCATGTATCTTTTATAAACAAGGTAAAAATGAAAACATTCCCAGATACGTAAAAATGAAGACAATTCATTTCTAGCAGACCAGCCTTATAAGAAACACTGAAGGAAGTTGTTCAAACCAAAGTAGCAGAAAACAATGAGAAACACATTGTCTCATATGGAAGTTAAACACTGCCCTTTTTTCCAGTTTTTTCTTTACCCAAGGGTAAAAGACAGAGAGAGGTAAAGTGGGAAATCACCCCCCCAGTTGGGGAAGGACACAACTCAATCCCTTCTCCATTCTCCTCCTGGGATTTTGGGCATGCATGCACACCAGCCCAGTGCGAGTTTCAAGCTGCAAGGTCTGGGACTAGAACTGTGGTCAGCCCTGTTAGAGTCCAGCACCTTCACCACCACGTCACCTACTGGTCCCAGCAATGCACTTCACAATAATCAATGAATAAAAGAATAAATATCAAGGGAAACTAGAAAATACTTTGAGATAAGTGAAACAAAAATGCAACCGGCCAGAAGTTATGGTATGCAAGGAAAGCAGTCAGAAGGAAATTGTTTTAAATAAACTTTTTTAATTTAACTTTTATTTATTATCCAGAGAGAGAGAGAGAAAAGGAAAGTCAGAAAGCAAGCTTCCAGGTCCAGGACTCAAACCACGGTCAGCCACATGGGATTCCAGCACCCTTAACAACCATGACATCTGCTGGCCTCTAGAAGGAAATTTGTAACTGTAAACTCTTATCTTCAAAAAGATCTCAAAACAATAGTCTAATTTTTCACCATAAGATAGTAGGAAAAGAAAATTAATCCCAAAGTTAGAAGGAGTAAAACATTAAATATAAGAGTAAAAACAAATGCAATACATAATAGAAAAATCGTGGATAAGATTAATACAAGAAAATGGGGTCAGGTGACGGTGTAGTGGTTATGTCACTCTACTCTCACATGGCCAATCACAGTTCAAGTTCTAGACATGGGGGCTAGAAAATTATGCCATGTGTGTGCACAC
The DNA here is from genome assembly GCF_000334495.1 of Tupaia belangeri chinensis. NCBI lineage: Eukaryota > Metazoa > Chordata > Mammalia > Scandentia > Tupaiidae > Tupaia > Tupaia belangeri. The sequence continues at coordinate 891,077 of NW_006203464.1, read as the reverse complement.
ATGCACCCGTGATCCCAGGAGAAGGTGGGATTATGGCATGGCCATCCCCCTTGGGGGGTGATTTTTCACTTTCCCTCTCATAGTCTATGTCTCTCTGGTGAGTACACACACCCTATGACAAAAGCCTCTTAAAAAGAAAAGATTAATACATGAAAATGTTCTTGAAAATATCAACTAATTTGACACATCCTTATGTAAATAACTGAGTAGGGGGATTCAAGTTACTGAGATTAGAGAAATAAAAAAAAAAGGTCATCCCTGCCAACCTTATAGAAATAAACAAGGATTATAAGACACTACTGTATAAAACTGTATAGCAGCAAATTAGATAAACTAGATGAAATGGACTAAATTCTAGAAAGACACTAACTTCTGCAACTCTATAAAGAAACAGAAAATCTGAATAGAGTTTATAAAACATACAAGACATTGAATAGTCAAAAAATGTCCACAAGAAAAAGACCTGATGCAAATACTTTCTCCGGTAAATTTTATTAAAACATTTCTAAAAGATCTACTAGCAATAATTCATTAATTCTTCTAAAATGTAGGAGAAAAGGAAATGTTTTTGACTATTTTTGAGGTCAGTGTTACACTGATCTCAATATCAGTCAAAAATTCCATGAAAAAAGAAAACTACAGACCAATATCTGTTATAAATAAACATAATAGATATAAAAATCAGCAATAAAATATTAGCAAACCAAATCCAGCAACATATAAAAAGGATTATATACTATACTTAAGTGCAATATATGTTTGGAATGCAAGGTTGGTTTAACATCCACAAATCAAGTAATAAAATACACCATAGCGAGGTAATAAAGTATATACATCATATAATTACTTCCATAGAAGAAGAAAAGAATTTGACAAAAAGTCTAACAGCCTCCCATAAATTAGAATAGAGTTTGTACTTTATGAAGTTATATAGAACTTTATAGAAAACTTCATTTAGGGCCAGAAAGTGGTACAGTGGTAAAATGCGGTGATCTCTGAAGCTATTCACATGGAAGTTTGCTGTTTCATGCTTGGAGACTTCTCCAGGTTTTTTGTTCACTTATTTTTGTTTAGAATTTTGTCATAGGGTGTGTGAGCTTGCTGGAGATAGAACCAACAGAAGGAAAGAGAAGTCACCACTACCACCCACCTCCCGCCCCATAAAGGGTAGCCATACCTCAATGTGTTTACATCCAGTCTCCTCTTAGAAATTTGGGCATGTAAGCACATGTGCCTGGCATGATTTTCTAGCTGCCAGGTCCAGGACTCAAAACATACATAGAGTTGGCCATGTGGGAGTCCAGTGCCTTAGCCACTATGCCACCTGCTGGCCCCATCAAAACCCTTCTTCTTAATCAAACTAATTTTGAACTTCCCTTATCTTTAGTTATATCGCTAGCTTGGAAAAAGTATCTGGCCTAGGTTTGCCCAAATGACCTTGAACAGAACATTTCCCCTTTCTGAGTTTTAATACCCTCATGTTCTAGAATTCATCATTTAGACTGGATGATCTTTAGGGTTTCTTCTGGCTCTAATGTTCCGTGATTCCATTAATCAACTTTCTGACCACTGGAGTAGACAAACTCATAATTATCCAACGAAACATTGATAGAGTCTGTGTAAACAGATGTATTATTATTCCTAATAGCTGAAAGATAGAAAATAACTGATAGCATCAGAAAGACCAAGTCTGTCTATCTCTCTCTCTCTCTCTCTCTCTCTCTCTCTCTTTCATACACACACACACCCCTGGTAAATCAAAAACAAGGACCCAAATCAGCAAACTCTAACTCGAGAGTCAGGATTTGTCTTACTAGACACTACAGAGCTTTCTGTCTTCAAGACTTTCTTTCCCATCAGTCATTTATTAAAACTTTAACAACTATTTTTCAAGACAGTACAATGTTCAAAGTTACTGTAGCAGAAAGAACAAAGTTGCTGTTCTATTACATTCTGAGGCACGAAGTGCAATAACATACAGAAGACCCAGAGAAATATGCCCCAAGTCAAACATTAATAAGTGTTATGAAGGAAAAGGAAATAAGCATCCAGGAAGGGGAGACAGTGAGCATGGGGAACTAGGGAGGATGCTACTGTATATAATTAGAAATGGAATATATTTTTATACATGTGTGTATATATATTATATAATATATAATATATAATATATAATATATAATATAATATATGATATATAATATATATGTTATTGTATAATATATAATATATATTATATATATATAATAATGTATATACATACATATAAAAATTATATATTTATTTCTTTCTTGGGACCAGCAGATGGCACAATGGTTACATTGCTGGACTTGCACATAGTTGACCCAGAGTTCAAGTCCCAGTCCTGACAGCTTAAAACTCAAGTCAGGTGCATATGTGGGCAGGCCCACCCAAAGTCCTGAGAGGGGAATGGAAGATAAAGGACTGCAGCATTGCCTTCTTCTCTGGGGACTGATTTCTCACTTCCTGTCTCTCCCTCTTTGTCTCTCTCTCTCTGGTCAGTGTATGTACTTTATACCAAAAATCTCTCTAAACAATTGATGTATTATTTTAAATTTGTGATGGTTCACATGTGCTTGTGAGAGCAAGAGACAGAAAGCTCAAGCTGCCAGATCCAGGACCCAAACCACGGTCGGCCATGTGGGAGTCTAGTATGTCAACCACCATGCCACCTGCTGGCCCTATTTTTTTTATATTGGTGGAATACAACCCATTTAATGTGTGTTGGGGAAATATACAAAACTGTCATTTTCCAACAGTGGAAGGAGGAGATAGACTCACCCAGGCTGAAGCGCAGCATGGGTGAGGTCCTGTGTCCCGGTACATGCAAAGGGTTGTAGACCATAGTTCCAGTTCAGAACAGATCCTCAGACCCACAAGAAGACCTTCTTTCCTATCGTGCATGTAATTTCTCAAGCCTGGAAGAGTACATTAAAGATAAGGAATATCCACGGAAGCTAAGGCTATGTCTGGACAGAGCTTTCCAGAGACAAATAAATTGTATATAAAAGAGGCGGTTGTCATAAGAACAGTAGATGTGGGATTCTTGGAATACACCGAGGTTTACATTACCACCACGGCTCAAGGTATCATCTGTCATCTTCCGGGGGGAAGGCAGGTGTCAAGGGGGTGACAGATCGTGGGCCTAGTGAAAGCCCTCCAGCGGGCCAACATCATTACCTTCAGCCCATCAGTCATCAGGCACTGTTCTGAAGCAGGCACCTTGGAGCCTCCGCGACCACTCATTCAGAGTCTCTTCCCTTGTTCATCCCAGAGCGACTCATGTTGAAGACTTCATACTCTGAAAACAGAAGTTGGAAAAGCCGCCTTGTAGAGCAACAGAAACTCAAGAGTTTAAATAATAAAGAGGAAAATGAAGGAAAGTAAAGATATTTTTCTTTTCTGAGAATTTTTTGCTATAGGGTACATGCACTTGCTAGAGAGACAGAGAGGAGAGAGACATCCCCCCCCAGGAGGATGTCCATGTCACAATCCCTTCTCCTCCATTCTCCTCTTGGGATCTTGGGCGCACACACACACACACCCCTGGTGTGAGTTTCAATCTAGGACTCAAACCACTGTCGGCCATGTGGAGGTCCAGCACCTTAACCACTATGCCACCTGCTGGCCCCTCCTCTCCATAATAGACATTCAACATGTATTTATCAAGAATCTGCTAAACTGACCAGCACCTACTGTATTCTAAATCGTCATCTAGCTATTTTCCTTTAATATTGTAGCTCCTCTTAAAGTTGTAGTTAACAGGGCTCTTTACCTTTTAGAACAGAGATGGCAACTGCATTCTAGTGGAAAGATGATCGATTAATCATGCCTACCCGAGGACCAGGTGGAAGAGCACTGGGATTCATTCTACTCACTGGAAACTAGTGCCATGATTGATTAGCAATTTCTGCCACAGCCTCAGGAGATAAAAACTTCCAAACTAGGGCTGTGATTTAGACCAGGGTGAGAGGAACAGCAGCCACAGCAACAGGAATCGCAGAGACTCAGGTAATTTCTAAAGCTCTCAGGCACACGGAAGTGATCACGTCATTTCGAATCTCAAATCTGGTTAAAGCCCAGCTTAAGCATGGTGCCTCGGAGTTGTGAAAATAGTAATTCATGGGGCTCTTGGGTCAGACAGCCTTGAGTTCTCACTTCATTTCTGCAACTTATCTTCAGACAACTTATCTACCCCCGTGCTATCAATGTATTCATGTGCTACTACTAATAATGAAAAGAGCCACATAGTACTCATGTGAGGACTCAATTAAATCATGTGTGTCAGTGATGTGCACACATGGTGCCTTGTAAAGGGTGGGAGGCTCAATGATACAATCGCTAGTGTTACATGCAAGCATAAGTTAAGTCCAAATAACTCATTCTCTTTCCTGTGCTTTTAAAACACTGTGTATAACTCTACTGTGGAAATATAGCACTGTATTATAGTTTTATTTCTTTCTTTTACCATTTGTCTTTGTTTTATTGTGTGCTTGAGAACAGTGACCAGGTCTTATTCATTATTGATGTCTAGGATATAACTCAGTGCCTAGGACAGAGTTGTCAGCAAACCATGTTGGCTAAATGAAAAATGGAAGCAAATGACAACAGAAATATATAAAAAGCTAACTATTCCAGTGTATGTTACTCATTTGCTAGAAAGTTTAATTAAAAAAAAAACATAGCTCACATATCTAAAGCATTCTTTTTTTCTTTTTTCTGTAGAGAGATTTTTACTATAGGGCACATGTGCTCACTGGAGAGACAGAAAGACAGCGAGAAATCACTCCCCAGGGGGATATGGCCATGCTGCAGTTCCTTCTCCTCCATTTTCTGATTGGGATATTGGGTATGCATGCACACATGGCCTGTGTGAGTTTTAAGTTGCCAGGTCCAGGACTCGAACCACAGTTGACTATGTGGCAATCTAGCAAAGTAACCATCATGCCATCTGCTGGTCCCAATCTAAAGCATTATTTATTGATTTTTTTTTTCTTTGTAAGTATTCTAGCTTTGGCTAGGCAATAGAATCATATCACAGAAGAGAAAACTGAGGTGGAGAAAGACAAATATTTGGGGAAACCTTATTCCTATATCCCATTATTTTGTCACATTCAATTTTTTTAGAGACATTTTTGGTATAGGGCATGTGTGCACACCAGGGACAGAGAAAGAAACAGAAAGTGAGAAATCATCCCTCAGGGGTGATGGCCACGCTATAATCCCCTCTCCTTCACTCTCCTCAAACTGCAGTTGGTCATGTGGCATCTAATGCTTTAACCACCATGCCACCTGCTGGCCACCATGATTGGTTTTTTAAAATACCTCCTTCAGATTCTGAAAACTGGGTTGTGGGAAGTGACACATAATACTAAGAAGCTTCATTTCATAGATGTTTGTGTATATGATTAAAATCATAAGGTCCCCCCCCCTCTTTTTTTGGAGAGGTTTTTGCTATAGGTCGCGTGCACACGCCAGAAACACAGAGACAGAGAGACAGTGAGAAATCACCCCCCAGGGGGGATGGCCATGCCACTATCCCCTCTCCTCTGTTCTCCTCTTGGGATCTTGGGCATGCATGCACACGCGCCTGGCATGAGTTTAAGCCACCAGGTTCGGGACTCGAACTGCAGTTGAGTATATGGGAGTCCAGCGACATAGTCAGTACGGCAACTGCGGGTCCCAAAATCATAAGGTCCCCTTTAAGGAAGTTGGAAAGGTATGGAAAGTTCTCTGCACCTTCTGGTGACCCAGGATGGGTTGCAGAAATCTTTGTGCATGTTGCATTGTCTCTTTATATTTGTGACTGAAAAAAAAAAATAATAATGCTTGCTTTTTTTAATCTGCCTTCTGCTTTCTTGGAGGTTTTTTGCTTTAGGGCACATGCACTCACCAGGGAGAAAGCAATAGAAACAGTGAGAGAAAAGGCAAGAAACCACCCCCCTACAAGGGATGGCTACTCACAATCCCTTCTCCTCCATTCTCCTCTCAGGATTTTGGGCATCCATGCACACGTGTCTGGCATGAGTTTCAAGACAGTGGGTCCAGAACTAGCACGACACTCAGTCACGTGGAAATCCAGTGAAATGACGGCTACACCATCTGCTGGCCCTCTGCTTTCTGTTGATAGTGTAATTTTGAACCCTTCATATATCCCTCTGGCTTGGTCAAGTTCTGATGGACAAGAGGCAGCTAAAGGCAGCAGGCCTCCATGGATGAATCAGGGTTTTCCTTTATTTCTTAAAGGTGTGGTTGGATTGTCATTTAGTGCCACTGAATCCAGAGTGTCACAGGGCATTTCAAGGATGAGAAGACATTTTACAGTAACTAGGTTTATAAAGAGAATTATCTGCAAAAGATACGGTGAATGGAAAATTATGTCAGGCGGTTATAGAAACACTGAACGGATAACATAAAAATGAGCTTAGGACTTGGGAATCAATATGCTCCCATAACCCTCCATCCAAGTCATGTGAGACTACCCCAGAAAACAAGCAAAACTAAACCTGAGTTTACACTAAACCATTTCATAGCCCTATAGCTTACGAGTGAAGCAATTGCTGAGGAAGAGTCAGCAAGAAACGAAGAGGCAAATGTGCACTTCAAAACGAAGGGGGAAGAGGAAGCTTTTAAACAGACTGAATTCCAACACTCGATTGATTTTGTCATGTGGGAGAAAGGGAGATGAAAATAGAATGCAAAAACGAGATATTTAGACGTTTTTGTGGTTTTTTTTTAATTGAGAAGTGAAGCCTGAGACAAGGGCCCCTGACTTACCTATGATGATCTCTCCCCAACTTTTCAGGAAGCCGGGATCATGGATTCACCCCCATTTGACTTGTTCAGACTAATCTGAGTTGTAAACCCCATCTCCCCACCCTGCCTTGGCTTCAGTATCCCATAGTAGTACCCTCCCTGCTTGTGCTACTACTGAGAGGCTGGGCTAGAGGCAGATCATTTAATGAGCCAAGTAGAATTTCTAAATATATAGACTTTTTAAAAAAAAAAATTTAAAAAATACCCTCTGTGATAAATTCAAACTGTAGACTTGATACAGCTGAAGAGAGAATTAATGAGTGGTTAGATACGAGACTATAACTTCAAATGAAAAACATCCTCCTTATGGATTTACCAAACATCAGACCTATTTGCCATGTCAATTCTTTCACTTAATAAAAATGTGACCTTGGGCATATAATTCATGTGTTTGGTTTTTTGTTATTGTTTGTTTGTTTTACATTTTTGTCATACGGCACATGTGCTCACTGGAGAGAGACAAAGTGAGATGAAGAGAGGGAAAGTCAGAAATCACCCCCCACACACACCCCCAGGGGAGATGGCCACACCACAATCCCTTCTCCTCCATTCTCCTCTTGAGATGTTTTTGGGCATGAACTCAGCATGTCTTTCAAGCCACCAGGTCCAGGACTAGAACCACAGAGTTAGCTATGTGGAATCCTGAACCTTATCCACCATGCCACATGCTGGCCCGCAAGTGGGTTTTTTACGTTTTTCCTCTAAAATTGGAATAATGGGTAACTTAAATCTGACTGAGTCATTGTGATAAATAAGATGATGGTTATGGACATTAAAGAACATACATATAAAACATCATTATTAATCTATGTCGTTAATAAATATTTCATATTACATTTGATTTAGTTCCTTACTCTATTGATCTTCTCTACAAATACTGTATTTTTAATTCTTTAGTCCTTAGGATTAATATCTAGGGACTATGTCTTTAATTTTAGAAGAAAACCATATGTGCTATATTTTGGTTTTAGAAATATCATGTCTCATTCCAATATACATTTTCATTCCTTAAAAATGGTTGTCAAGATTTCTATTCTCAAAGCAGTTCGTGGCTTTTGAAATACACAAGTTTATTACATTAGACGGCAATGTCAACTTGGCTTTACAGAGAGAAGAAAACATGTAGAAGTGGGTAAAAAAAAATTAAATAAGCAATTCTTTTGTGTGTGTGTGAGTGTGTGTGTGTGTTTGTGTTGGATAAAATCGGTATTAACTATATTTTCTTCGGAAGATATAGCCAGATAGCCAATGCCATTTATCAATTATTCATATTTTCCTACTGTTCAAATATTACTGTCATTATATAATAAATCCTCATTTATCCTCTGATATGGTTCTGGATTTTTCTAATTACTTTCACTAATCTATATATTTACAATGTTTACATGCCAATACAATGTTGAACTGATGTGACATATTTGGGTGCTCTAACGTTGGATATGTAGGTATTTCTTTTTCTTTTTCTTTCTTTTTTTTTTGGAGAGTTTTTTGCTATAGGGCACCAGCGTATGCTCACCAGACAGAGAGAGACAGAGAGACAGAAAGCAAGAAATCACCCCCCAGGGGGGATGGCCACGCCGCAATCCCTTCTCCTTCGTTCTCCTCTTGGGATCTTGGGCATGCACGCACACGTGCCCAGCGTGAGTTTTAAGCCACCAGGCCCGGGACGTGAACTGTGGTCGACTACATGGGAGTCCAGCGACATAACTGTTACGCTAACTGCGCATCCCCCAAAGTATTTCTAAGCGTTGTGTCTTACTGGCTGAATTACTTTTCTGTCTCTTCTTAGAGTTTTTGTCTTAAAGTCTATGTTGTCTGATTATCCATATCATGACTTCAACCTTTTCTTGATTTTCATTTGCTTGGAGTATCTTTTTCTAGCCCTTCACTTTCTTTTTCTTTTTTTAGAGATATTTTTGCTATAGGGTACATGCATTCCCCAGAGAGACAGAGACAGAAAGTGAGAAATCACATCCCAGCAGAGATGGCCATGCCACAATCCTTTCTCCTCCACTCTCCTCTTATGATTTTGGGCACTTATGCACACACACCCTGTGTGTCTCAAGCCACTGGGTCTGGGACTCGAACCATGGTTGGCCATGTGGGAGTTCAGCAACATAACCATTCTGCCATCTACTGGTCCCAATCCTTCACTTTCAATCTATGATTATCTATGATGTGTGTTTCTTGGAGGCACCATGTAGAGGGATCCTGTATTTTTTTTATCCATTCAGTCAGTTCATGTCTTTTAATTGGAGAGTTTAATCCATTAACATTCAACATTATTACAGATGTTTTTGGACTTAACTCTGCCATTGTTAGTCATTTTCTTGGTTGTTTTTTGTTCTCTTTTTTCTGTCTTTCTTTAGTTTTCTTGATACAGTAGTCCCTTCAGTACTTCTTGAAGAGCTGATGAGTTCTTTCAGTTGGTGAAATTCTTTCAGCTTTTGTTTATCTAAGAATGATTCCATTTGTTCTTCCCATATGAAGGAGAATCTTGCCAGGACTCGTATTTTTGGTTGAGGTTGTTTTTCCTTTTAGTGTTTTCAATATATCTTCCCATTCTTTGCTTGCTTTCCTTGTTTCACTTGAGAGACCTGATGCTAGCATAATGGGATAAACTTCATAAGTAACTTGATGTTTCTCTCTTGTCATTTTTAGGATCTTGTCTTTTGTCTTTGATTTTGATCAATACGGCTATGATGTTCCATGGGGAGGATCGTCTTAGGTTGATTCTATTTAGGGTCCTTTGTATTTCTTGGGTCTCAATGTCTGAATGTTTCTTTAGGTTTGGAAGGTTTTCTTTAACTATTTCATGGAATAGATTTTCTATGCCTTTATTAGATTCTTTACCTCCTGGAATACCAGTTACTCAGATATTTAGGCATTTAATGGTATCCCGTTTTTCCCATATGTTGTCCTCATATTTTTTTCATTGTTTTGATTTCCTGTATTACAGTCTTTCTGGAAGTTCTGTTTCATCCTTGTTTATGGGGTGTATCTCCTCCTTCAAGTCATGGAGGGACTACATCTCCTGGAGTTGGTTGTCTGTTTTCTCTTGCATCTCATTTTGCTTGGTCACTAATGAATATTCTGAATTCTTTTTCTGACATTTCCATGAGCTCTATTGTGCTGTCTGGGTAATGGGGAGTTGTTCTGTTTGCTTGGAGGAGAGATATATCCTTATTTTCTCATGTTTCTTGTGCCTATGCTCTGTTTTTTTAGTCATCTGATAGATCATACACTTCTTAATTTGGGGAGGAACTGGTTCTATAGTGTCAGGGAGAAGAAGCACTCTCCTTCTCAGGAGTGTTCTTGATAGAGGGCCTCATCTTCCAGTCAGAAAAGTGTGTATGTAGTCACCTTTACGTGGTGGTTTCTTTCTCAATCTCTCAAAGCCACATGCACTTGGGGAGGAGCAATTCAATTAAAGGAGGATGCTGAATAGCAAGCCGCAAGGTTCAGCCTACTGTGAAACCTCCAAGTACTCCTAGCAGGCAAAAGTCAGTAGCAACAGGTTTGAGAAGGGCAATCTTTCTATGCTCACTGGTGGGGACTTCTCCATCATAGCGACTTACCACAGTGTTGAACTGATTCAAGCAGATTTCGAATGGTCTTTCATGTAAATCAGATTCTCTCTATTCTTTTGCATGCTTTCTTAGGCAATTCTTCGACATTTTTAAAATTCATATGAACTCTTGGAATTATCTAGTTTCAAAAGAAAAGATATATTGGGACTATAATTGGCATTGTATTAAACTATATATCAGTACATTGATTTCAGAAGAGCTGGCATTTTCATGAAATTTATCGACCACTGCATGTCTTTCTGTTTGTTTAGGTCTTGATTTACATTCTTTAATACAATTTTTGCAAGTTTTATTTATAAGGCTTTTCATTATTTTCATGTTATGTTTATCCCTAAGATTTGATTATTCTTTTTCTTGGCATTGTGAATATAATTTTGATTCTACTTCTAGTTCAAGCTGCTTATTGGTATCTCAGGAAAACCTTTTGTTTTTGTAATGTTATCATATAGCAAACAACTTTTCCAAATTCTCTTATCGATTGAAGAACTTAGTTTTGTTTTAGCTACAGGTTACTGGGCTTTCTTTTATATTTTATATAAAATCTTACTTTTTTCTTATATTTATACTGTTTTTAATTTTTTTTTCTTGGACTATATTCCTAGACATTCAAAGAAAATATTAACTAACAATGAGCCTTCTTATCTAGGATGATGATGATTATTATTATTTAAGGGTTTTTGCCATAGGGTACCTGTACTCACCAGGGAGACACTAAGAGGTAAAGTGAGAAATCACGCCACTGAAGGGATGGCCATACTGCAATTTCTTCTCCTCCATTCTCCTCCTGGGATTTTGCGCATGCCCACACACATCTGGCATGATTTTCAAGGCATCATATCCTTTCCTAGAAGAAATGCCACGTCTTCATGGAATACATTGATAAACTCTGTAGTTAATATCTGATTTGGGGTTTTTGTATTACTACTCATAAATACTAGTTTTCATTTGCCTCATCTGGTATTCATTTACTTTAAAAAGAATTTTATTTGGGGCATGGTTTTTAAGGCAGCTGGATCCCACAGAACCAACTTTGTAGTTCTAATCCTGAAGCTACTGGCTTGAGAAACACACGGCACGTGTACCTGCCTGCCTGAAATCATGAGAAGGAGGAGAAATAGAGGAGAACGGATTGCAGTGTGCCCACGTCCCATAGTGGGGAGAGATTCCGAGATGCCTTCTCATTTTCCCACTATCATGTCCTTTTGCAAATTAAAAATAAATAAATAAATAAAACAAGAATTTTAGGGCTGGCAGATGGATTGCTGGTTGAAGGTACTGAACTCACACATGGCCAGCTGCAATTCGAGTCCCAGACCTGGCAGCTTGCTCGCTCACTCGCTCTCTCTCTCTTTCTCTCTCTCCCCTCCCCCCCGTTTCTGGTAAAATAAAAATAAATAAATAAATGGATAAAGTGAAATAAATAATTCTAAAAAAGAAAAAAAAAAAAACAAGAATGTTATGGAGATCCAACATATATCCCATAATATTCAACCATTTAGCCATACAATCCAATGATTTTTTTTAGTCAGTACTACCATCATCACAATCCAGTTTTGAGCCATTATCATCACTTTCAGAAGTCCCTTTTTGCCCATCTGTAGTCCATTCTGCTCCCACCTTCAATCCCAAGCAACTAGTATTCTGTTTGTTACTTTTTAAGGGACCAGCAGGTGGCGTGGTGGTTATGGCACTGGACTCCCATGTGGCCAACCAAGGTTTGAGTTCTGGACCTGGCAGTTCGCTTTCTCACTTTCTCTGTCTCTGTGTATGTGTGTGTCTCTCTGGTAAGCACATGTGCTGCATCACAAATTTTTTTTAAAAATGATTAAAAAAAATGATTATTTTAAAATTCTTTTTAAAAAAGTTTTTTTTTTTTTTTTTACTTTTTATACATCCAATCACTGTATATCATTACAGCATGCAAGATGAATTTTCCCAGCATGAAAAGGCTACATATTAGTCCAGTTAAAGATATCCTCATACATATCATCACAACTAGATGAGACTTGGGGTATCTTTACTTCTGTCAGTGGACATAATGTTTAATAATCTTGAGGTTATCTGTTTTGTATCATGTATCACTTTCATGTTTTTTTTTTATTGATGAACTCATTTCAAGATTTATCTATTTAAATTTTGGAGTTGGAGTAATTATTAAAATGATTTGTAACTTTTTTTCCTAGTGTTTTTTGGTGGCATATAATAGTTTTTTCTGTTTTTTTTTTTGTTTGTTTTTTTTTGTTTTACGAAGAGATTTTTGCCATAGGTCACGTGCGAGCACCTAAACAGAGAGAAACAGAAATCAAGAAATCGCCCCCCCAGGGGGTGGCCACCCTACAATCCCTTCTTGGGATTATCCTCTTGGGATTTTAAGCACGTACACACATGCACCCAGGGTGAGTTTTAAGCCTCCAGTTTCAGGATTCAAACCATTGTTGACTACCTGAGAGAGTCCAGCGACTTAACCATTATGCCATCTGCTGGTCCTCATAGCTTTATCATGTGTAAATTACTTTTTCTTTAAAGATGAGATAAGAGTAAACTATGCATCCCTTGGTGCCTTTTTAAGTGTCAAAAATATATATTTATCTTGCAAGGAAATCATCCACATTTTCTAGGATCACCAATGTTTGGCATGTATTTTCTTATTCTTTTTTTTTTACTGTGTATTAATAATACTTTTGTTTTCATTTAAAATTTTTTTTTCAGAGTCACACAACCTAGAGCAAACTTAAAAGAATAATTGTCAGAGGGTATACATGCTCACCAGAAAAACAGAAAACCAGAAAGCAACCCCGTGGTAGATAGTCATGCTGCAATGTCATCTCTTCTACTTCTCCCTCCTTTTAGAAATGTGGGTACACTTACCCTGTATGTTTCTGAAATCTCCTTGTCTGGGACTCCCAACTGTGCAGTTGGACACGTGGGATCTCGCCATCCCAACCACCATGCCACTGGCTGTCCTAACCATTAATCTTGTATTTAATTTCTCCTCGTCCCCCTCTCTTCAGATTCCTCCTGTTGCTTCTGTTAGATATTTCAATAGGCTCTGGTGGTATTTTATACCTTTTCAAAATACAACTTGTAAAGTTTGTGCAATCTTTTTTTTTTTTTTTAACAATTTTAGTATTTATTTTCCTTTTTTTAATGTATTTCTCCCTAGTCTTTTGTTTTGGTTATTATTGTTTTACATATGTTCTTTTCCAAAACCCAAGAGGTGAGTAATATCCTCTATTTTAGTGTTCATTCTCTCCGATTAAAAATTCATTGACACATCAATTATGCATTATGCCAAGTTTTATGGTTTTTGTTAAATACTATTTTCATTGCTTTCTAGGTAGTATACATCGTCAAGTTTGATTTACTCTTGGTTCAAGGAACATCTATTATTTTGTTTATAAATTTCTAAGTGGATGAGATTATTCTAGCAATTTCTTTTCGTTTTTTTCCATAGGGTGCATGGGCTTGCCAGAGAGAGACAGAGACAGTGAGAGAGAAAGTGAGAAACCACCCCACGGGAGGAATGGCCATGCTGCAATCCCTTCTCCTCCATTCTCCTCATGGGATCTTAGGCATGCACACACAGAGACACAGACACACACACACACACACACAGACACAGTGTGATTTTTCAAGCCACCGGGTCCCGAACTTGAGCCACCATCAGCTATGAGGGAGACCATTGTCTTAACCACCATGCCACCTGCTGGCCCCAGCAAGCCATCTTTTTAAAATATACTTTTACGGATTGTAATTAGAACATGTGGCCTATCAGATTTTCTCTGTAGTCAAACTACTCTCTGTAAATGTTCTGTGAGCTTAGAAAAAATGTCTATTTGTCTGACCATGGGCCTATCAAATGATAACAGAAGTAAAACTCCCTGCTGTCTAGTAATGGTGTTGTCCTCCTAACATTATAGCTGTGTGTTATCCACCTGTTTCTGATGAGGCGGAATCTGCTGTGCTTAGCTGTATGACATTATTACATACACAACCGTGTGCAGTACCTAACAGCTGATAATACAGGACTCTTAGCTGGCTTAAGTATTTACTATACTATAATTTTATCTTTCAATGCCTACTACTTCTACTTAGAAAGTTTACTCTAAAATAGTAATTGCCATGCTGAACCATAGGTAGCCTCAAACATGTTGTATTCACTGTAATTTTTTTTTTTTAAGGATTTTGCCGTAGAGTACATGAACTGTATGAGAGAGAAGAAAAATTACAAACCACTGTTTGGAGGGATGGCCCCATTGCAATCCCATTTCCTGCTTCTCTATGGATTTTGAGCATAGAGGTGAGATTTTTCAAGCCACCAGGTCTGGGACTCAAACTGTGGTTGGCCACATGGGAGTCCAGATTGCATTGTGGCCATCCGCCCCATCAGGAGGTGATTTCTCACTGTCTCTCTCTGTTGAGCATACACAACCTACAGCAAAAAATAAAGAAAGAAAGAAATTAAATTAAATTAAATAGAAAGACATAGTATAAAAGAATACTACCAGAAAAAAATAACAGGCAAGGTACAGACGGTAGTTACTGTAAATGGTAGTGTCAGGAAAATTTTCCCTGGGAAATAATGCAGGTTGAAAGTGCAGGATAAGTTGGTCAGTTAGTACAAGGTATGAGTGAAACATTATTTATGACAGAAGTCTTAACTAAATATTTGCCCCAGGATTATAGGAGATCAGCAATTTGGGCATAATTTCATCAATGTAAGAAGGCAACCCTCCAGGTCCGGGACTAGAACTGAGGTCATCAATGCGGGACCCTAACACCTTTACCACCATGCCGCCTGCTGGCCCTGGTAGTTTTAATTCTGTTGGCAGTTATTTATTATGCACATTTATATAGTGCAAATATTTTCTGTTTGTCATTTATATTTTACTTGTGTTTATGAAATTCCTATTATATGCAGAATGTTAAGTTATATGTGGTAATATGTCACATTTATTTAGTTTCACTATACATTCTCGATTGTACTAAATTATTAACACATGCTATTTTCTTTAGTCTTTAAACCCGCTCTAAAATGCATACAATGATTACTCTTGTTCTTTAGGTTTATTTATTTCCTGAGAAAGGAGGAGATTCCTGACAGGGTATTGCCATGCCATGGCCCTCTCCCAGCCTCCCAGCAGGCAGGATCCCACGCATGCGGACACATGTGGTGTGTTCAGATCCATCTGTGATCCAAACTGGGTCTCCCAAGGAGCTGCAGTATCACACAGGGGCAGCCCACCACCTGCCCCACTGCAGCTGGGTATACACAGTCATTACTTTCAGATGAGGACACCCAGCCACAGAGAGGCTGTCTTACCTAAGGTCACACACCAACTCGTAAGTAGCATCGCTGGTCTCTAAAATCACAGTCTAATGTCAGAGCCTACTTGTTTATTTTTGCCTCGAGAATCCTGGCCGACCTTAATATTGCAGTTATGGTTCAAGTTGAACATGCAAGTTAGTTCTTCAAATCGTCAAACAATTATACCGGAGATACTTATTGGACGATCTGGCATTTTGCACATGATTTGAAATACCATCTTTATCATCTGGAAGAAAATACATGCACTTGAGGGTGTTTGTTATTTCACTTTTAGATTATTACTGTGCCAATACTACACGATGTTAGTGTTTTCATTCTGTAATCTATATAGAGAAAGGAAAAGTGAGAAATCACCCCCGAGAGATGGCCATGTTGTAATTCCTTCTCCTTTGTTTTCCTCCCAGGGTTTTGTGCACTAACGCACGTACCCAACATGGTATTTCAAGCCACCACAGCCGGGACTCAAACACTGGTCGGCCATGTGGAATCCAGGGCCTTAAATACCATATACCTTAACTACCACCTGCTGGCCCCCAATTCTATGGTATTTTATTATCTGAAGGTACAAATACTATGACATTTTAAAAATCTTGACTACTAATGATTCTGTTTTCTGCCATATAAACATGTTTTCTTGCACATTTATTAGTTTTCAAATTATACACACACATACACACACATTTGAAATGCTATAACCTAGATTACAGGATTTTATATATATATATACACACACACACATACACACACACACATACACACACACACACATATACATATATATACACACACACATACACACACATACAAATATACATATATATACACACACACATGTATACATTTCTCCTCTATGCTGGTTAAATGGTGGCATACTTCACAAAAATCTATCCATCTTGTTTTTCTTACTTAATAATACATTCCAAAGACTGTGTAATGACAGCATATAAATATATTTTAAATTACACAGTACAGTACCGTTGTACTTCATTGTATATTTAGTTTTTTTAGTCCCCTATTGACAGACATTGGAGTCAGTTTTTTGCTACGACAATCAGTGCTGTAATGAATACCTTGTGAATATGTCTCTCTGTATTTTTGGAGTGTATCATCATAAATTACTAGAAGGGAACTTGCAGGGTCATAGGGTATATGCATATATAATGTTGCTGGATATTAGTAAATTGGTTGTATAACTTTATATTTCTATTGTTAATCTACAGGACGGTATATATCTTTGAAGTCTTTCCAGTAGTGCATTTTGTCAACCCTTTGGATATATGCCATCTGAAAGGACAGTAATAGTATTTCAACATAGTTTTTATTTTTCATTTTTTACTATGAGATTAAATATCTTTTCATACTCTTAGAACTATTTCCATTTTTAGTTTCTCTAAATTGTTATCTTTATGTATCTTGCTCATTTGTCTATAGGGTTTTTTTTTTTTCTTTAGAAGTTATTTTTTTTCTTTTTTGAGAGATTTTTGCTATAGGGTGCATGTGCTTACCCGAGAGACAGGAAGAGAGCAATCACCCCCCCCCCCGGGGGGGATGGCCACACCCCAATCCCTTCTCCTCCGTTCTTCTCTCAGGATCTTGGATATGCATGCACACATACCTGGTGTGAGTTTTAAGCCACTGGATCCGGATGTTGAACCAAGGTTGACTATGTAGGAGGACAGAAATGTAACTATTATGCCATCTGCTGGTTCCTAGTTCTTTTATATAAAGATTTCTGACTCTTGGTATGATTTAAAAGTAAGTTCTGGGAACCAGCAACTAGCGTAATGGCTACGTCGCTGGACACCCATGTAGTCGACCGCGGTTCGCGTCCTGTACCAGGTGGCTTAAAACTCACACCGGGCGCGTGTGCGTGCGTGCCCAAGATCCCGAGAGGAGAATGGAGGAGAAGGGATTGAAGCGTGACCATCCCCCCTGGGGGGTGATTTCTCGCTTTCTGTCTCTATGTCTCTCTCTGTCTGTCTGGCGAGCGCACGCGCCCTATAGTGAAAACCTCTCCAAAAAAAAAAAAAAAAAGTAAGTTCTATTGTTTTGGTACTTGTAAGTGTGTGTGTGTGTGTGTGTGCGTGCGCATGCATAAATATATACTTATACTATATTATATATCTAATACCATATTATATATTGCATCATTTATAGTACATATGTATGTGCATATATGTATACACACATGTATATGGGCATATGAAAGCTTTCCCCTATTGAATCTGGACATTTCAGTCACTAGTAAGTACATCATTCCTAATTACAGCTTATAAAATAATTAATATTTTCTTCTAGTAAAGGTTTTATTTTTCACATTTAAACTCTGATTTATTTTAAGTTTATTATGGTAAAAGATGTAGAGAGTAGACCAGTTTCTGTTTTTCATTTAGTTTTTCATATATTCTTTTATTAAGAAGTTTATCTTTTCTCCACTAGTTCAAAATGCCTTAGTATTGTACATTACATTTTCAAATGCAAGTGAATCTATTTCTGTTTCTGTTCACAATGTTTTAACTGGAAAAGCTTTAGTTATTTTTGCTTTTTATTCTTATAATTGTGCCTTATAATTAACTTGTCTAACTCCACAATTTTTTTAAAAAAAATACCAAGTGTTTCTTTTTAATTTCCTGTTATATTTATGTAATAACTATGGATAATATATATAATGATGCTGGATATTCCTTCCAAGAACATGGTATGTCTCTCTGTTGAACTGTGTCCTTCAGGAGTGTTTTATAATTGTCCTCAGAGTTTTTGCACATTTTTCTTAATGTTTTTTAATGATAAATAGGTTTTTCTGTTAGAAAATTTTCCAAGTTTCTTTTCAATGAACTTTTGCCTATATTTTAAGGAAGAGGTCCAACTTCATTAGCTTGTATTCAGTAGTCAATTGTCCCAGCATCTCCAGTTGGAAAGATTACTTTTCTCCCCAGTAAATTATCCTAGGATCCTTGTCAAAACTCACTTAACTGTAAATATGAGACTATTTTTGAACTCTTAGTTCTAGTTTTTTGATCTGTGTCCATACTTATGCCAATACACATTTACAAAAGCTATTGAAAAAGTTTTGAATTCAGAAAGTTTGAGTCCTCTACTTTTGTTCTTGGTCAAAAAGGTTTTGGCTATTCTGGGTCCCTTGTATCTCTACAACCGTTGCTTTCAAATGTGCAATTTGAAACCAATAAGTGTTCTTTTATTTTTTTTGGAGAGCTTTTTTGTTTTGTTTTGTTTTGTTTTGCTGTAGGGCATATGCTCTTGCCAGAAAGACAAAGAGAGGCGGAGAGACAAAAAGCCAGAAATCACCCCCTAGGAGGGATGGCCATGCCACAATCCCTTCACCTCCATCCTTCTCTCAGGATCTTGGGCACGCTTGGGCACTCATGCACACATGCCCAGTGTAAATTTAGGCCACCGGGTCCGGGACTGCAACGGTGGTCGACTACATGGGAGTTCGGCAACATAGCTATTACAACAACTGCTGGTCCCCCTGAATGTTCAAATTTTAATATTGGCTTTATTAGGAATTTTAGTTGTTTCGGTTTTTATCAAGAAATCATTTATGAACTTTTCTCCCTCTCAATTGTTTTGTTATAATTCTATCTAATTTTCCTCTTTTTCATTTCCATCACTAAAAGCACACATGAATGTTAAGTAAGAGTCATGATGCATGAATCTTTATGGCATTCCTAACTTCAATGAGAATTATTTTAAAGGCTAACTTAATTATACTACTGACTATTAATTTTAGATAAGGTCCTTGATCCTAATTCATTAAGACCTTTGGATCAGAATTTAATATGTTTTTTTTTAAACTAATTTCCGTCTTAATTTCCTTATCTATGGATTATATCAGTGCCCAGCTG
The DNA here is from genome assembly GCF_000334495.1 of Tupaia belangeri chinensis. Taxonomy (NCBI): domain Eukaryota; kingdom Metazoa; phylum Chordata; class Mammalia; order Scandentia; family Tupaiidae; genus Tupaia; species Tupaia belangeri. The sequence continues at coordinate 871,458 of NW_006203464.1, read as the reverse complement.
AACGAATGCTAGCTCTGAGGTTAGGCACACTGGATTTTTTTTTTTCTCCTAGCTTTCCTAACTAGCTCTAGGATTTCGCCCCTGTTAATATTACCAAGTCTTAATTCTTCATCCATTAAAAAACTCTCTGCGTAATTATACTTATGTGTTTTAAGGATTAAAGCAAATATGTACAAGGTACTTGACATACAGTGAACAAACAAAAGACACTAGCTTTTGTTTGATGATCTTGAAGGCCATTCTAGTTCTGACGTACTACAGAGTGTCCAGCATGTATCTGTCTACAACCCAGATGCAACTCAAATCCAGAAACTAGACCACCATGACCAGCAGATTGCATAATGGTTACATCAGTGGACTCCCACATGGCTGATTGGAGTTTAAGTCCTGGACCTGGCAGTTTGAACTCATGCCAGGTACCTGTATGTGTGTGTGCCCGAAGTCTCAAGAAGAGAATGGAGGAGAAGGGATTGCAGCATAGCCATCCATCCTGGGAGGTGATTTCTCATTTTTTGTCTCTCTGTCTCTCTGCTGAGCTCATGCACCTTATAGCAAAAATCTCTCTCAAAAAAACAAAAAAAAAGGACCAGAAGATGGCATAATGGTTATGTTGTTGGACTCCCACATAGTCAACCGCATTTCAAATACTGGATCCAAGAGCTTAAAACGCATGCTGGATGCATGTGTGGTGTGCCCCAAATCCTGAGAGAATGGAGGAGAAGGATCTGCAGCATGGCTAGTTCCACTGGAGGTTGATTTCTCGCTTTCTGTCTCTATGTCTCTCTCTGTCTGCCTGGCGAGCGCACACACCCTATAGCAAAAACCTCTCCAAAGGAAAAAAAAAAGGAACTGTACTGCCAAATAATTATAGCCTGACTTAAAGGGAGTAAAAAATTTGAACCTCACATTGTTAAAGGGCAGACTGAATTCTTCTAGTCAGATCCTTGATGGTTAACCTAAGGCATATAGCGATGCCAACAGCAGTAAGTATAAGAAAACTCAATAATAAAATTGAAGTACATTGTTGTGTGGTATTCACAAAACCCAATATAAAATGGTTGACTACTCCACAAAGACTCAGAGCTCTTAGAGTTGGAAGGAACATCAGTGGGCAACTAATTTAATCACATACATAAAGTATCATTATTCATTCTGTGACTTCACTGTGACATCATTTTTTGTTTTTGGCCAGAAGCATCGTACCCTTGCTAAAGTGAGACAGAAAGTCAGCAAGAGAGGAAGAGAAGAAAGCACCCCCCACACACACACAATGCATGGTCATGCCACAATCCCTTATCACCCATTTTCCCTCTTTTTAGGATTTTGGGGATGCATACATACACACGTATGTGTGTGGGGTTTTTTTTAAATTATTTTAAAGAGATTTTTGCTATAGGTCACGTGTGCTTGCCGGAGAGAGAGACAGAGACAGAAAGCGAGACATCACCCCCTGGGGAGGTGGCCATGATACAATCCTTTCTCCTCCATTCTCCTCTCAGCATTTTGGACACACATGCACATGTGCCTGGCATGTCTCAAGGTCCCAGGTCTGGGACTTGAACTGTGGTCAACTATGTGGGGGCCTAGCAATGTAACCCTTATACCATCTGCTGGCCCCAACACACCTCTTAAGCTTCCAGGTCCATAACTTCAACCATATGGTCAGCCAAGTAGCATAAAATCCCCGTAATCACCAGATCATGGGGTAGACTCATGACATCATTTATCTGCCTTTTCCTCTACCCTTTCACCCTATGCATCTTTTAAGGTCCTTAATGATCATTTACTATGGATGTAGTGACCTCTGTATGTGTCATGTCTTTCCCTGAGACATCCTTGTATCAATCACTATGTAACATTCAGACCAGTATGTGATTCCTGGTAAGTAGCGAGAAGTGAATTAATAGGTCTATAGTTGAATGAATGAACCAATAAGTTAAGGAACAAGCTAATCAAGTATCTTCCTGCTTTTCCCACGCCATTTCCATTCACTAGGTGTAAACATAAAGAAAACAAATCCTTAGTGTGCAATCATGTAACTAGATATCCCAGAAATCCCTGCTTCCCAGCAAGCCCTCGCTCTAATATAACTGGGATGATTCCTATGCACCCCACTATTCATTAATGAGTTCAGCTGGGTCAATCTGATTAGACATATATACAAAGGCTGATATATACATGGAAATATCTAGTCTGTGGGTGTGTGTGAATGACATCACTTTTCTAGAATTTGTAGCTTATGACTCCATCTTAATGCATGTACTTCGCGGAAGAAGCCAACGATAGAAGGGGCTTGTTTGGTGTCACAGGATAAAAGGATTATGGGACCCCTGTTGCTCATTTTGTTTTTTTCCCCCTCAGACACCTGAGTACCCTCAAATCCCACCACAATTTATCCTGAGGTATGTTCATCAGCGCATTTACAGAGGTACTAATTAATTCTCTGTACTTACACAGTATTTCCTGCCCCTGTTTCTCTCTGCTGTCCCAGTCTTGGAAACAAGATGTTACACCTCTGGAGACTGCCCTGGTAAAAAAACCTATTAATAAATAATTAAGTTTGGATACTCCTGCAGTGGTGAGTCATGACTGGAGATCACATGCAAGCCATCTCCATGGCAACACACCAACACCACCCGGACTGTTCTGCTTCTCTCTCGCTCGCTCTCTCACTCTCTCTCTCTTATTTTCTATGTGTATCTTTTTTTTTTTTTTTAATGTGTGAAGGGAGTCAGGGCAAAGGCATAGATTAAAAAGAGATGTAGGTTTTTTATTTTTCTCATTTTTCATTTTCTTTAAAAAAAAATCTGCCACTGAATATTGAATTCTAGAAAGGTTATGCTGACGGCAAAGGGAAGGTGATGTGCAGCTAAATACGCATGCTTTCCCATGTCTGTTTGCCATCCCCGGCTCATCTGCTCTCTTCTGGGTTCACCTTTGGCTCTACCTGCGCCCTATCCTACCGGGTGGACTATCCCTGCCAGGAAGCCGTTACCACTTTGCTTGCCCTGCCCCTGTCTCCCACAGAGCAGTTCTTCACTCACTTCTCTGCTCCCCTCCCACCCCCCGGACCCTGCTTCCCAGTGTAAACACTAACAGAATGTAGAATGGAAAGAACAGGAGACTTGGGGGAGAAGAATCTGCATTCCATCTCAGACTCTTCTTGCTAGCTCTGCGACAGAGGAAAATGACTGGACTTCTCTCCTTTTGTTTTCTTGCCCAACAACCAATCCGTATAGGGCTGCAGGGAGGCTTAAAGGAGGCCGATTCAGTAAGGGTTAACAGCATAGACTTTCACATCAGAGTATCTAGACTTGAGTCTTGTCTTTTATAAGCTTTCTCTTTCAGGGCAAGTTATCTAATGTCTCCAAGTCTCAATTTCTTATCTGAAAATCTTATCCAATAATTATAGATAAATTTGAATCAGCCCCATAGCCTAGAGGTTAAGGGAGGCAGGTCCCACATTATCAACCATAGTTCAAAATTCCAGTCCTGGCAGCTTAAAAAAACCATGTCCAGCACATGTGTGTAAATACCCCCAACCCCAACCAGATGAAGAAATGGAAAAGAAGGGATTGGGGCATGATCATGCCCCATTGTGGAGTTTTCTCTCTCACTCTTTTCTCTCTCTCTCTCTGGTGAATAAAAAAATGCCCTCTGGCCATAAAAACAAGTATAGCAAATGTTATTTGAAACATTAATTTATAAGGTGCATATAAAAGGCTTTGGCAAAGCATGAGCACTTCATGTATGCATTCCAATTATTATTATTTTTCTTTTCTTGGAGAGGTTTTTGCTATAGGATGCATGCGCTCGCCAGAAAGAGAGAGACAGAGAGACAGAAAGTGAGAAATCACCCCCCAGAGAGATGGCCACACCACAATCCCTCCTCCTCCATTCTCCTCTCGGGATCTTGGGCATGCACACACACGCGCCCGGCGTGAGTTTAAGCCACCGGGTCCAGGACTTGAACCACGGTCGACTACATGTAAGTTCAGTGACACAAGTCATTGCACTAACTGCATTCCAATTATTAAAGGATATAGCATATAGTGAGTGTGTGATAAATAAAGCTACTATTATGAGTTTGGAATTTTTTTATGGTTTTTGCCACAGGGATTATGGACCAGTTAGAGAGAGGCACAGAGAGACAGAGAGAGGGAAAGTGAAAAATCACCCCCAAAGTGGGATGGCCACACTAAAAACTTTTCTCCATTCTGCACTCAGAATTTTGGTCATGCACACATATGTACCAGGCATGATTTTCAAGCCACCAGGTCCAGGACTCAAACCATGACTCATCATTTGGGAGTCCAGCACCTCAACCACCACGCCACCTACTGGCCCCCACAGTTGTAAGTTATTCTGAAAGACAACAATACAATATGATGGCATAACAGTGCTTCCTGAGCAGTGGAGATCAGCAGCATGGAAATAGCCTAGCGAGAGTCACTGAACCCTTCCTTGGGCCCTTGCCTAGATTGGCACCTCATTCTGCTTCAGACAGAACCTTGGGCTTCTCAGACTGAACCTGAGCCCAGGCTGCTCCTTTGCAGAATCATGGCCCAGGCCAACATGATCCCAGCACTAAGGTTACCTATCCTGAAAACTCTCTCTCCTCCTCCCTCCTACGCTCTGTTCTGTGTCCCAGGATGCTGAAGTCTGCAGACTGCATCTCTTAAGGTTGCTTTCAGTACCTTCCAGGCTTATTAGGGCAATAAGTGGCATCCAGCGACAGTTTCACAACTGTATAATGGGGGAAGGAAGACCACGTCTAGAGGAGAGGGGGTCACGGGGCTTTATCTTAATATTCTCAAGTTCAATAATAAATTTGAAAACACAACAACTCGTAAATGCTGAGCAACTGAGGACTCAGATCTTTCAATCCAAAGGTCATGGGCCACTCTCCTGAGGGAAGGCTCTTAAGCTGATGGTGATGGTAAAGGAGAGGAGATGGAAGAAAGCCGGGCTTAACTTAGGTCTTGTGACTGGCCATAGAAGTGATAGTTAGACCTTACTTGATTTTTCACCTTTTCCTCCTACCTTAAAGAATCCCAGAAGTGGCTACCAAGATGATTTAAATTCCAGGTAGGTGTGTGCCTGCCTGACTTCAAGTCATGGCCACATGGTAGCAATGAGCCAGAGCATAGCCATAATTCAGAGCTCCCAGGACTCCCATTTGCTTTTTAGTTTTTGCTATAGGACATGTGACAGGGGCAGGGAAGGTGAGAAATCACCCCTCCCCCAGGAGGATGGCCATGCCACAGTCCCTTCTCCTCCATTCTCTTCTTGGAAATTTGGGTATATGCACACACACTCCCAGCATGATTTCCAAGCAGCCAGGTCTGGGACTTGATCCTCGCAGCCAGCCACATGAGATTCAGCCACCTTAAACTCCATGCCACCTGCTGGCCCCTCATTGGCTATTATTATCTGTTGATAAGTATTAGCATCTTAGCTTTTTTAAGCTTTCAGTGTCACCAATCACAACCATATTAAGAAAAATCAAGCATATTCAAAATGGTTCATCACTGCTGAGAATTATTCAAATGTTCTTTGCCCAAATTGACTTGACATCTGTGGTCACAACTATAGATACTGGTTAGTGGTGCCTTAGGAAGCTGACTTGAAGATAATTCTGGAGTAAGAAATAATTACTTATGGATTTGGAAAAGTCTCTACCCAGAAATATTGGAAATAAGGTCTCAAGATTTGCTGGAATCATTGGCCCCCTAAGCAATGAGCACTTGAGTGTAGAACCCCTTTGCTCCAGCCCAGAATCAGCACAGCAGGCTCCTCCCAGGCAAATTCTCTTCTGGCTGTCCTCTCTAATCCCCTCTATGAGACAGGAGTTGTGTAGCCATGGTTCATTTTCTGTTTTGCCCTCTAGACATCACTTCCATCTTATTTGTGTCATATCACTGTCTGCAAATCCTACAGGAGAGGACAACTCAAAAAAAATAATAAATAAAATACTGCCCCAAATCACTGCCATTTTTTTTTCCTTCCAATCTCCAAGAATATTTCATTTCCTGCTTTGGGAAGCAACCTCTTGTCTCTTCCTGCCATCTGGACTTTTTAGTTTATCACTTCAGTCTTAGAAACTTATCGAGTTCCTACCTTCTCTACTGGGCAGGTGGAACCCAAGCCATCCATTTCTGTATTTCATGTGTCTGCAGTCCTGTCAAATGCTTTCTCCTGCCTTGGCATTATCTGTGATTTCTGGGTTCCTCCGTTGGCTTTCCATCCTTGTTAGTCACTGTGTATTTTATCAACAGCTTGACTGATGGGCTTCACTTAAAGTAATGTAGTTTCACCCCAAATGAATGCTTAGAAGAATCAGATGAGATTTTAGTTCTCTGAAATGCAATGAATGTAAATCAGATTAATTGTCTTGCTGACTCTGGGAACATCCGGGGACCTCATTTCCTGCCGAAGTCTGAGTTTGCATGGTAACTTTTGGCAGGTGATACTGGCTGGATCCAGTTATTCATCAGCAATAATTGCACTGAAAATATATCAGGATGAAAATTTTGACAAGCAGATTAGGCTCTGCTTTCCAGTAAAGTGAATTCCAGTAACCCAGCACCTTCATCCCTTTTACTCTCTCTCCCACCTCAGAAAGGTTTCTACGTATAAGCCTGGGTGCGCAGAAGGTTCTTTTTCTTTTGCCATTACTCCAGGAAACACACCTCTCTCTCTCCTGGAGAAGATGCACTTTGAGGAAAGCAGTTTCATGCTATGCCACCATTTATTTATATTTTTTTACTTGTCCTAGGATTTATTGATTCCACTTCAAATAGAAGTAAACATTATGATGTTTTTGTGATTACATGCAGAGGATGGTGAAGGAGGGGGCAATGGCTGTGTAAATGCGTGTATATTGATGTTTGTAGAAGTTATACTCGTCCAAAGTTAGAAACACCCATATGTTTGTCAATCATGTAAACAGATGAACAAATTATGGTTATACCCATAAACTGAAATAGAATGCAATGATTGAAAAGAATGAATGATGACTATAATAATGTAGAAAAGTCCTAAAGTAATTATGCTAAGTAAAAGAAATCAGACCAAAAAAAGTATATTGTCTGGGATGGGAGAGACAGGGTACAGATAGGCAGGAAGGAGAGATGACAAAAAGGCAAAGCGTATTTTGAGGCCTAGTGATAGCTGTTCATTATCTCAATCATAGTGATCGTTCAGAGCTATGAATGTATGTCAAAACTCATCAAGTTGTACACTTAAAGACATTCAGTCTACTGAATATCATCTATGCCTCAATAAAAAAATGAACCTAGTAATAAATAAGAATCTGGAGTTCAAATTTTGTCTCCAACACTCCTGAATCATATGACAGTGACGACTTACCCAACCTGTTTATGTCTCTACAATCTAATGGATAGGGTATTTCCTAGTGTTACATTTGTCGATCATGTGAAGCACTTGAAACAATGTCTAGCACATAGTAAGTACTCATTACTGTTCGTTATTTTCATTTTTATTATGTGTCTGGCACAGTGTCTGACAATTTTCGGATGTGTGTTTGCAAATAATCTGGAGAAATGTGCATGCTCATCACACAGAGCCAGAGACCGATATCTCATGTCATGTGGCTAATGACCAAGCCATGATTACTTTTCTGACCTGTCTGACCCCAAATCCCTTATGCTGTCTCTCTAGTAAGCACCAATTCCAGCCCAAGGCCCAGAACAATCCTTCTAACGCACGCTCTTCATCTTTAGGGCACCCTTTGGAAAACAAGGAAGGAATGTGAGCTGCTGAGAGCTCTCCTCAGTGTTCTTCTTTATGAGAGCTATGAATTTCTGGGTGGTGATGGCCAAAGTACTTCCTGGCCTGGGTGCTGGGTACCTCCACTTAAGTTCTCTCGAGGTTCATCTAGGTAACTAGGTATTGTGTACAAGATTTTTCACAATATCTTCGTATTTTTTTTTCTTCCTTCCTTTTGTCTTTTCTTTCTTTTTCCTTATACCCCTCAACTTCTCTCTTCCTTTCTTCCCTTTCCTTCCTTCTCACTTTTCTTCTCTTCTCTGTCCTTCCCTTCCCTCTACTGACAAATGTGCACACAGGTGAGTAAAATTAATTTCAGTACGAGGCAAGTATCTGCAAGAGCTAGGGAGCATGGAAACGATGTTAGGGGTGTTTCACATTCACAGTCTGCAGAACATCAAGCTTGCCTTCTGCGTTTGTCTGTCCCACACCCGCCTTCGAGGAGTAACATGATATGAGTGGAATGAGCTCTGCCCAAAGAAGGAGGGCAGCTAGAAATAGGGATTCACGTCGTATCACTTTTTATTCTCCCAATCCCAGAACAAGTCACATTTCTCTCAATTTCTATTAAATAGCAATAATAATCCTACTTACGATGAGACGTTCTAATTTGCCCAGTATGCTTGTTTGCTTGATTATTTCTATTTCTTATAGCAAGAGAAGTATCATTGTGTTTAGGAAAGAAAATAGAAGTTCAGAGAGGTTAAATATGGCCTTCAAAGACTCATTAGAAGTAACATGTCAATAAAAAACATGCATACAAGGGCAGCTACCTTATAGAACATATGTGAGATTAAGGAAGACAAGTACAGAGAATATTCCAGAAGTTGAAAATTACTGCTCAACAGGAAGACCTGGGGAGTTGCTGAGATACCTTACCAAGGCCACTGGCTTTGGAGTTGAGTTTCTTGACTTCTGGTTCCACCCCTGTCACTAGATAGTTGAGTGCTTTGGAAAAAATTAACCTCTGTGGGGCTCAGTCTCCTCATTTGTAGAATAAAATGGTTTTCTCTTGAATGATTACTTTTTTTTTTTTGGAGAGGTTTTTTCGCTATAGGGCATGTGCGCTCGCCACACAGAGAGAGACAGACAGAAAGCGAGAAATCACCCCCCAGGGGGATGGTCACACCGCAATCCCTTCTCCTCCATTCTCCTCTCGTGATCTTGGGCATGCACGCACGCACACGCGCCCAGCGTAAGTTTTAAGCCACCGGGTCCAGGACGTGAACCGCGGTCGACTACGTGGTAGTCCAGCGACATAGCCATTACGCTAACTGCTGGTTCCCTTGAATGATTACTGATATCTATTAAGTTTTCTAAAAATCAAACTCTTTCCTTCTAGTCACTTGAACTGCCTCTATCCCACTAAGTTTAGTAGCTTCTTTTTTAGAAAGAGATTGAGAAGAAAAATAAAAAGGAGGGGAGAGCGGCAAGGAGAAACCCATCTAGAAAAAGGGTCCCAAAAGGCATTAGGTTGATGGAAAACTCATCCCTTTTAAGACTTCATGTTTTTCTTTTTCATGCTGAATAACTGTAATTACTGTGAGCATTTTATAAGTCTTATTTTTCCAGAGCTTTAATCATTCTCATCACTTTGTTCTAGACTGAAATTCCTGAAGTATGCTCTCTTGGTAAAAGGGGGACAAGTTATCTTACAGAACAAGCTGCTTCTGCTGCATCCCCCTTCTCAAACTGAGTCTCGGGGGTCTGAGGAACTCCGGTTAATATGGCCCACTCTGCATGGACAAAGCAAAAATGCAACCTAGACTTTTTCTAAGTCCATGCTATTTAATTTGCTCATTTATCTATACTACTAAAATAATTTGCATAGTTTGCTAACCAGATCTCTTTCCAGAGTTTTGCCTCTGTGGGGCTGAGAGTGGGGAAGCTCCATCACTTCCTGGATTCACTCAAAAGCATTTCAGCAGTTGGAGAACACCATTCCTTTCAGCATTATCCTAAAACTGGTGTCCTTAGACTACAGTCCCTAGGTCTGACCCACCACCTGACTTTACAAGAAACATTTTATTAGAATACACTTCTTTGTTTGAATGTTATCTATAGCGGTTTTATATAACACAGCAGACTTGAATAGTTGTCAAAGAACCCACATGGCCTGCAAAAACTGTGATATTTACTGTCTCTTTACAGGAAAAGAAAGCCAACCACAGTCCCAGAGGACTAGGCGTTCATTCTACTGATCAATTGTAACGCCAACAGTGAAGGTCTAAAGGGTTGGCAGAATACGGTTGGATTCGCAGTGTTCTTATAAGAATAATTGCCAGAGGGGACATGCATTCACCCAAGAGAGAAAGAGAAACAAAGAGAAAAAGGGAGAAAGCACCCCTAATGGGGCACAGTCATGCCACAATCCATTCTGCTTCATTTGGGGTATGTATACACACATGCACTCAGCACATGTTTCAAGCTGCCAGAACCAGGATTAGAGCCATGATTGACCATGTAGGAGAATCTGTCTAACTCCTTAACCTAACCACTAGGATGTGGGCTAGTCTAGTCCGGACCCCTTTTTTTTTTTTTTTAAGACTTTTGCTGTCAGGTACAGGCTCTAGCCAGAGGAAAGAGAGAAAGAAAGTCAAAGAGAAAAACAAATCCCCCCGGGGGAATGACTATGCTGTAATCCCTTCGCCACTTTCCTCTCAGGATTTTGGGAATGCCCGCACACACACCCGGCATGATTTTCAATCGCTGTTTCTGGTATGCAAACCACCCAGTTGGCCATGTCGGATCCAGCCACCTTAACTACCACACCACTGGTTGTCCCCAGGACACGTTTTAAACATCGGTCTGGAGAAAATGAACTCCAGATGTATAACTAAGTCATCTTAAACTCAGAAAACCTTACTGATCACCTGAGAATTCTATTTTTTTTTTTTTGACAAGTGCTTTTGTCTTCGTGGTCGTTAAATTCCCACCAAAGCACTGTTAAATAGACATCAGATAACGAGAAGATAGTATTACTTTTATCCGCCTTTTGCAACTGAGATGAAATAAAACGCAGAAAAGGTGCATGACAGCTCATTAGCATTCTGATAGCATTGAACAGGGACCTTTTTTTGCACCAAGGGGTTTTTAAACTTATTGTTATATTCCATTCTTGCTACAACTTTACATGGTAAGAATTATTGTGCCCATTAGGCAGATGAAGAAATTAAGGATTAAAATCAATGAAGAGAGATACCAAAAGCCAAATACCCATAATACTAACATATTTGTATTAAGTCAACAAGCCAACCACTGATTCTATGGTCTTTTTTTGTTTGTTTGTTTTTAGATCGAAACAACTGAGACTTATTTTCTCACATACACATGTAGAATCTGAGAAAGACCGTAAATGCAAATTGGCATCTGGGGCCACACCTGACTCACTCCTGGTACCTCTTACGTGTTCATCTGGCAAGCTAAGGGTAGGTGCTAGGCTGAAATCACAGGAAACAGGCATTTGGTTGTGCTGAAAGACATAGTCCAGCACTGGAGGTCTCCTCATTCCTGTTCCCAGTCTCCTGCTGGGGACTGAGGAAGACCATCCTCTGCATCTCAAATCACAGAGAGGGAAAAACACAGCTTTGCCCATCGGCAACTGATAATGGTCCCTATAAAAGAGAACCTCTGAACACTGGACTGCGTATTAATAGCTCAACACCTTCATACTCTAGAAAACGTGAGGAGTAGGCCCTGCTATTTTCTCAAGAGAAGCCGCCTATGAGGTCGGCAGATGGTACAATGGTTAAGGCACTAGACTCCCACGTGGTTAACCACAGGTCAAGTCCCAGACTCAGTGATTTGAAACATACTGGGCACGTGTATGTGCCCCAAAATCCTGAGAGGAGAATGGAGGAGAAGGGATTTGTGGCATGGCCATCCTCGTGTGGGGTGGTTTCTCTCTTTCTGTCAGTGAACGCACACACCCTATAGCAAAAATCTCTTAAAAGAGAGAGAAAGAGAGAGAGAGAGAGAGAGAGAGAGAGAG
>NW_006203464.1:835221-842271 GCF_000334495.1 Tupaia belangeri chinensis | reverse complement strand
CCGCCTTTTGCAACTGAGATGAAATAAAACGCAGAAAAGGTGCATGACAGCTCATTAGCATTCTGATAGCATTGAACAGGGACCTTTTTTTGCACCAAGGGGTTTTTAAACTTATTGTTATATTCCATTCTTGCTACAACTTTACATGGTAAGAATTATTGTGCCCATTAGGCAGATGAAGAAATTAAGGATTAAAATCAATGAAGAGAGATACCAAAAGCCAAATACCCATAATACTAACATATTTGTATTAAGTCAACAAGCCAACCACTGATTCTATGGTCTTTTTTTGTTTGTTTGTTTTTAGATCGAAACAACTGAGACTTATTTTCTCACATACACATGTAGAATCTGAGAAAGACCGTAAATGCAAATTGGCATCTGGGGCCACACCTGACTCACTCCTGGTACCTCTTACATGTTCATCTGGCAAGCTAAGGGTAGGTGCTAGGCTGAAATCACAGGAAACAGGCATTTGGTTGTGCTGAAAGACATAGTCCAGCACTGGAGGTCTCCTCATTCCTGTTCCCAGTCTCCTGCTGGGGACTGAGGAAGACCATCCTCTGCATCTCAAATCACAGAGAGGGAAAAACACAGCTTTGCCCATCGGCAACTGATAATGGTCCCTATAAAAGAGAACCTCTGAACACTGGACTGCGTATTAATAGCTCAACACCTTCATACTCTAGAAAACGTGAGGAGTAGGCCCTGCTATTTTCTCAAGAGAAGCCGCCTATGAGGTCGGCAGATGGTACAATGGTTAAGGCACTAGACTCCCACGTGGTTAACCACAGGTCAAGTCCCAGACTCAGTGATTTGAAACATACTGGGCACGTGTATGTGCCCCAAAATCCTGAGAGGAGAATGGAGGAGAAGGGATTTGTGGCATGGCCATCCTCGTGTGGGGTGGTTTCTCTCTTTCTGTCAGTGAACGCACACACCCTATAGCAAAAATCTCTTAAAAGAGAGAGAGAGAGAGAGAGAGAGGCCACTTTCTCTGCCCTATGGATATTTCTCATTCATATTTACCTTGAAGGCAGGCTGGAGAATCCTTTATGTGATCATGCAACTGGTACAATGTAAAACCCACTCATTTTCAAACATACTAGCCAACATGCTAAGCAGGGATTGATAAGGCCTGGAACCAAAATGGATGTATAAGGTTTCAAAAAAATAATAAGTATAGATTTTTTCAAAATGTTGTGCAAAGAAAAGGAATAAATCAAACTTTATTATGATATTCTAAAGGTGGACAGTCTTCAAAGGGTCACTATAAAAAGTCAGGCAACTGAATACCAGTCAGTAAAATGAATGGATTTGGATTATTTTAGCAACTTCCCTATCTATCTATCTATCTACCTATCTATCTATTCAAGTTTGCTATAGGGCATGTGTGCTTGCCAGAGGGAGGGAGGGAGAGAAAGAGAAATCACTCCCAAGGGGAATGGCCATGCAGGATTTCCATTGCTTCCCTTTTCCTCTTGGGATTTTGGGCATGCAGACATACAGGCCTGCCATCATTTATGCCATCAGGTCTGGGAGTAGAACTGTGCAGTCGGCCATGTGGGCTCCAACCACCTTAACCTCTATGCCACCTGCTGACCCACTAACTTGTTAATGTATTTTATGAGGTAGAAATCAATACCCATCCAAAGGCAGCTCCAAACCCTAATTGAAAACCCTGGCTGAATGGCGAGAAAGAGGGGAAATGAGAACCAACAGGTGGCATCGTGCTTAAAGTGTTGGACTCCCACGTAGCTGACTACAGTTTGAGTCTTGGGCCAAGTGGCTTGAAACTCACATTGGGTGCATGTGTGCCCAAAAATCTTAGAGGAGAATGGAGGAAAAGGGACTGTTGCGTCATCATCTGCCCTGGGAGGTGATTTCTCACTTTCTGTCTGTCTCTCTGTGTCTAGCGAGTGTGCATACCCTATAACAAAAATCTCTCTAAAAAGAGAGAGAGAAATGAAGTTATCTCTTGACCCTCAAAAGATGGTCTTTGTCCCTAAAATAAGAGGAAGCCATGATATAGTTGATTTACCAAGTAATCAGTTAGAAACTAAGACAAAGATCCATGTAAATGAAAACCACAGAAACCATCACGTCTAGGTATCTTAATCTTCTATTTAAAATGACTGCCTTGCTGAAGTCTTCTCAGTGGTACACACTTTAGCCTTAGGATACACATGTAAGTGATGCCCCAGGCCCCTCTGGGGAAAATCTAGCAAGTATGGCTTTTCCCTCTCCATTTTCTTAAATGTGCCCTAGTTCTTGTTTCAGGATCCCTGAATATTTTTCTAATGGCTTAGTTCTCCCAGAATGCACTATTTGCATTTTTACAAACTGTATTTGTCTTCTTCCTATTTCTTCACCATGTTACTGTACCGTCCAGGTTCACTCTGCTAACCAAATCAGCATCCTTGTCAAATTTAATTAATACACTCTGTGCTTCCCCTTCCACATCATTAGAGATGCTGAATAAGACAGGGTCCGTGTCACCGTCTTTCCAAAAGGCTGTCATGTCTGGTACCTTTTCTTTGCATGCCGTCAGCCTGCTCTGAGCTGCGACAATTGCTCACCTCCAAGCCTATTTGAATGCCCTGATGGGCTCTCGTTTTGTCAAGTGCTCTGCGCAATGTGTTAATAAAGTCAAGACCAGGGACATTGACTGTATTCTATTTGTCCTCTCGTTTGCTAATTAAAGCCAATAATGAAGTTGAAATTTGTCTGGCAAGATCTCCTTCATTATGGGTGCTACAATTAGGTTTATATTCCTTGTTCTTCTCATTTAGATGTTTACACACACGCACACATGCAAATACACACAAACATAAACATATATGTCTAAGAAGCCAGACGTTTTAAAGTTTGCTATTAAGGAAATGAAGCTCAACTCTGAGCCTGCTGATTATCGATTATATTCTAGAAGGATCACCCAGAAGTCCAGTAACTAATGTCTTACTTTGGCATTGCCAAGGGTAGGCAAATCATGCTCTGGACTATTGGCCAGAGATTGGCTCTGGGTTGAGTTTTATGGGGCTTGGATAGAAGTAGACTGTTTCTACGGAATACAACTCCGGTTGCCAAGAACATTCTAAAGTCTACCGTGAAAAGCTGGGATTTAAATATAGGAATAAAGGCATCAAATTCAGGAACAAATGAGAATAATCAAGTAAGAATGTAGAGAGGCAAAATGGTGAGTGGTAATGAGACCCAAATGAGAGATGAGAAAGGCACTGAGTGGGGAATGTTAGAATGAGTTCCATGGGTGCTGTTCAGAACACTAAATTGCACTGAGAGAGTCTAACTTACAGCAGGTGGAGTGTACAGACAAAATAAAGGGTGGGTAGAGACCACCAACTATTACTCTGCTCATCACCAACATGGGAGATCTTTTTACTCATAGAATGTGAGGATGTTGATCAAGAGCGGGTTTTTGATGGTATCTCCTTCATGTTCCTTCGATCCTCCTACATATTTCATTCTGCATTAGGAGGGGGGTGGGGCGGGAGGAGGCATAACACCATTGGAGAACAGAAGGGAGGTCCAAATCGATGAAGTGCTTTGTGCAAGAAGGATGTCAATGAGTAAGAGACTCAAGGAGGTGAACAAGGGCCAAAGGAACAAGACCTCATTCAATACATGAAGAGGTTTAGGCCACATCCCAAGAACAACTGAAGTCACTGAGAGCTTTGAAACAAATCCATGACATAATCTTCTGCTGTGGTTTAGGAAGATGAGTCTGGAGACAGACTGTGCTGTCAGTGGGAAGTCCTAAGACCAAAGCCAAGAGATCTCAAGAAAATGATGGTAGAAATCCAGAAAAAAGTGAAGTGTAGCTTGAACTGAGTGATGGCAAAGAAAAACATCATTTTCAAAAGTATCACAGATGTCCCAGTGGGGCAATAAAGGTCGCTGCTGTCATTCACTAAGTAGAGAGCAGCCAAGGAAAGTGAGCTTGGGGGAGAAAAAAACAAGATTCTTAAAAATTATTTATTTAATTTTATTTGTCATTATTATTACTACTATTATTTTTCATTTGACCAGAGAGAGTGAGGGAGAGAGAGGGAATGTGAGAAAGCAAGCCACAAAGTCTGGGATTCAAATGCAGTTGGCCATGTGGGAGTTCTGCCCCTAGCCACCACACCATCTGCTGGCCACATGGGAAAAAGATTAATAAATTAAATCAAAAATATTTGGTTGTCAGGAAAGTCATGACACATTACTGCATAGAAAAACATGTCATGACTTTCCCAATGACCTAAGAGATAAATCACATTTATTGAGGTGTATTTATTTGTGGTCACTTATACGTGTTTCCAAATAAAAATATTTTTTAAGAGATTTTTGCTATAGGGCACGTGTGGTCACCAGAGAGACAGAGAGGTATAAAGTAAGAAATCACACCTGGGGGGATGGCCACACCTCCGTCCCATCTTCTCCATTCTCCTCTTGGGATTTTGGACACGTACTCACATGCACCCAGAATAAGTTTCAACCTCTGGGTCCGGGACTCAGACTACAGCCAACTACGTAGAAGTCTAGCAACATAACCATTCCGCCATCTGCTGGACCCCCAAATAGTAATCTTATAGGATCCCATAAAGTAGAGGAGAAAAACCTGAAGATGTAGAGTGGAGACAGGCATAGAGCGGGATTCAGAACCATCATCTGATTCCAGAGCATGAAGTCAAGGTGAGTCTATGGCATGTCTATGCAGAGGGACCCCACAGACCTGAATCTCATGAGAGAAGTCTAGATTGGCTGTTGAAAGTGGGCAGTTTTCAGTATTTATTGCTCCAAGAGATATATCCAAGGAAAACAGATGGCTGGTTTCTTGACTTCAGCCAACATTTATTTAAACCTATGACTCCATGACAAGTATGATGCTGGAGGTGCAGGAAAGAGCGTTTGTCCTCATCTCTGCTTGCTTAGCCCTGAGTTCCTCACCATGGCCTGTTTCTCCCGCCTTAATGAAGAGCATCAGACTATTGGAAAGACACACAATGGCCCTCTTCATTCTGAGCTTGAAACCGCATCATCTTTCTTGAACCTCAGATGCACATCGGAACCACCCACAAAGCAGTCGAAATAACACAGATAAGTAGAGCCTACTCCAGGCCTACGAAATGTGTTGCTGAGAATGTGTTGTGGCTGCTTTTCATTTAAGAGGTGTTTCAAGTGGATAGCTACAGTTGAGACTCATTGTTCCATAGGCTCAAAGCACCTCTGAAGAGTGAAGGTACTCAAGAGAGAGCCAAACCACAGGCAGTGGAAAGATCCTCAGAAGAAATGGAACCATCATTATTTAATACCATTCCTATTGCAGGCACTGATCGGGATGCCTTAATTCATTCCACCTTGGACGAAGAAGCAGTTTCAGTGATCTGCATTTATTATTGGGGAAACAGAGTCAGAATGAGATTAAAATCCATTCCCATAGAGATTTAATGGCAAAGTCAACCTATCGGCCCTTTTGACTGAGTTGCGACAAAGTGCTTTCTTCCACACCAGTATCAGCACAAATGTTTTTTTTATTTCTATCAAAACACCCTGCACTCTAGGGCAAATTAGTGGTACCCTGGGGAGGAGGGAGAGAAATGGAGAAACTGAGGTAGACCAGATGGAGAGACCAGTGTCATAGGACTCCATTGAGAGATATATCAAGCAAAGTGCCTGTCAGCCTCCAAGCACCTCAGCATGGGACGCTCAGAAACAGCTATGGCTAATCCACCCTTAACGGTGAGATTCAGAGCCCTAAAAGAAAAATCTACCTCTCAGTATCTGAAGCCAAAAGCCAAATTATTGCTCCCCCAAAGCAACAGACAGCTGGTTGTGTGAGGCATAGTCTCAGGCAACAAAGTGGAGAGCTCAATGTTTCTGTACAATAGGATTTAGGGCAGTATGAAGTTTCTGGATTGGAGGATTTCCATAAACAGCCATGTGAGGGGATTGCTTGAACTTCAACTGATGAAGCTTGATTGACTGGCTTCCAGAAAGAGCGGTACTGGAGTGAGAGTGTTGCCAGTGGGCTGGTTTCAGAAGCCCAGCGTGGTCAATCATTGGCTATAGCCTTGTTTAAGTTCATTCCTCGAAATCAACAAAGCACATTGAACATCAATTCTTATGGTTACTTTTGAAGTGGTGACAGCACCGACTTCCTACTAGGATAGGAACTTTAATTCTCACAAATCAATGAGATTCAATGCAGCTATAAGATCCATTGGATATGAGGTAGGGTTGAGGTATTTAGATCCTTTATTGACATTAGCTAGGATTGGGTTACAACTAAGATACTATGGGTAGAAGTGAAGGGTACACAAATGACTATCTCTAATTCCTATTTCCATAAGAACATTATTAGACCATGCAGTTGCTCATTGCAGTTTTTATAAAAAAGAAAGAAAGCAAATGAAAAAAAAAATCCATCGGTACCTAAGTGATTCTTTACAGTCTTACTCCCTCCTTATATCCTTATATTTATAAAACACTTAGAGTCCTTTACTGTTGCTGTGCTTAGCTGTTTTAATAAAGCAGTGTGTTTGAGTTATAAAAAAAGGGAGAAAAGCCTGCTAATGTCTGCCGGTAAGTACGCCTAGGGCAGAAGCCTAGCTGTGTGGATTATGAAGTCATAACCAAATCTCCATCAGTCATCTGATGGCTGCTTACACTAAACTACTAGGTGGAATTAAAAACTCTTGTGAGAATGCTACTGTTAGCACTAAGCTAAACCTCCATCAGGACTCGCACATCACACAACCTACTCCATCCGGAAAGTGTCCCCCCTTCCCTTTTCTCTCTCACCCTCTTCCACAAGAGAGGGATGAACCATTTCTGCATATCAGGTATGTTCTAGATTGCAGGTAGTGGAGACAAACTGCCCTGGTGTTTGATTGTTTTGGCTACTTCTGCTCAATACTTACCCAGGGCTTACTGTTTTAGTTCAGTGCAAATCAAATACCAAAACCTGCCTGTGTAGAATTGCATGTATCATATACACAGCTTTTTGTGTGTTTTTTTTTTTTTTTTTTTTTTTAACTTTTTTTTTTA
>NW_006203464.1:823293-835173 GCF_000334495.1 Tupaia belangeri chinensis | reverse complement strand
TTTTGAGAAGTTTTTGCTATAGGGCGCGTGCGCTCACCAGAAAGACAGAGAGACAGAAAGCAAGAAATCACCCTCCAGGGGGGATGGCCACACCACAATCCCTTCTCCTCCATTAGCCTCTCAGGATTCTTGGCATGCATGCACATGCACCCAGCATGAGTTTAAGCCACTGGGTCCAGGACTCGAACCACAGTCGACTACATGGGAGTCTAGCGACATAGCCATTACCCTATCTGTTTGGGCCCGCACTGTTTATTTTTTTACTTTTTTTAAAGTTTTCAGCTGGCTGCTTCAGTGTGAATGCAAAGACACCCACTTTATTATTTCTCATTTGTTTCAACCAAGATACCGTCTCTGAGATGATCAGAATGACTCCAACCATCTGACCATTTTTTCGGTCAATTCAGTTATTTCTGCCATGAGGCCAGCCAGGCACTGATCTGTCTGACAGCTACTCTGTGCCCCTCAGTCACTCGGCTGATGAGGTGTAGGCTGTCTTAGCCAAGAGTGAAATGTCACCTTGCATTCTGAAGTACCCATTTGCAATGTGTTAAGGAGGTATTGAACATGCCTCAGTTTCCTCTTTTGCACAATTGTGATGAGACTCTCAGGGCTATAAGAGACTGTCATACATACATTTTTTAAAGAATTAATTTTATTTATTTATTTACTTACTTGGGAGAGGTTTTTGCTATAGGGCACATACGCTTGCCAATTTTATTTATTATTATTATTATTTTAATTTTTTGGAGGGCACATGCACTCACCAGAGAGAGAGAAAGGAAAAATGACAAATCAAGCAACCAGGTCCAGGACTCAAACCATAGTCAGCCTTGTGGGAGTCCATGCCACCTACTGGCCCCATAAATAAACTTATACAAAGCACTTGTCTTACTTCATTTGGGCTGCTATAACAAAAATATCATTGACTGTATAATGCAAGGGGACATTCAAAAGCTCATAGAAAATTGTAAATTTCGGGTGCAAACCAGTTTGACATTCATGTAGGTTTTTAATAATATTTTGAATAGCTGAAAATACTCATTTTTCATGGATATTTTGAAAACACCTTGGATATCAACGACATAAAGTTCTGGAGGCTGGGAAGTCCAAGATAACGTGTCCATAGGTTTAGTTTCTGGGGAGAGCTCATTCTCTGCTTCCAAAATGGTGCCTCTTTGCTGTGAACTCACACGGCAAAAGGCGAGAAGGAACTTCCTCAAGCCTGTTTAATATGAGCATTCATCTCGTTTGGTTCCTAGAGCCATCACCCTCTTATATCTCATCAACAACATTTAAAGTGACAAATCCAAAGACACCTTCCAGGCTGCAACTTCCATGACTTCCTAACAGTGTCTGACCCACCTCTCCACTCCAACCTTCTCTTCTCCACAGCCTTCCCTTGGGTTTCTCATCTAGTTTCTCCACCTCTTCCTTCCCAGAACCCTCTGCTTCCTCGGCTTCATATGCATTAAATCTGCATATTCTCAGGAGCTCATGCTCAAAGCTGTTCTCCTTTCACATCTTCCCCATTTCATACCCTGCAATGATGGCCAGTCACTGCAGAGTCCCACATCTATGGTTCAGATCTCATCTCTCTTAAATAGATCCACATGCCTACCCAGTGGTTAGACATCTTTAGATACATGTCCACAGAGCACAATGATTTCAAATGATGGCCAGTCACTGCAGAGTCCCACATCTATGGTTCAGATCTCATCTCTCTTAAACAATAGATCCACATGCCTACCCAGTGGTTAGACATCTTTAGATACACGTCCACACTGATTTCAAGATATTCAAGTTCAAGCCTAAATTCCCATCTGCACTCGGAAATCAAGGTAGTCTCTCCCTTCTGTAATGGCACCAAGATTTACCCATTAGAAATTGTGTTAGAAATGGTGCAAGGGACCAGTGGATGGCGTGGTGGTTACATCACTGGACTCCCAAGTAGTCAAGCACAGTTCAAGTCCCAGACTCGGTGGCCTGAAACTCAACGTTGGGCGTGTGTGTGTGTGTGTGTGTGTGTGTGTGTGTGTGCATGCTCAAAATCCCAAGAGGGGAATGGAGCAGAGGGATTGTGGGATGGACATCCACTCTAGTGGGGTGATTTCTCACTTTCTCTCTCTCTTTCTCTGTATCTCCCGCAAGTATGCATGACCAATAGCAAAACTCTCTTTTTTTTTTATAAAAAAAGGAATATTGCAGACTTAATATGCCTCCCTCCAGCTGAAATCTCAAAGTCACACGAGCCATCAGGTCCGACAGCTTGTCCTCAGAAATACTGCTCTATTTCATAGCTGCCACCTTGGTCTGGGCTCTCACTGTCTTGTTGAACTCCCATGTGAACTTTCTAACTGAAGACCCTAACCTCAGGGTGTCCCCTCGCAGTCTCACCACAGTGGGTTAAATCTTGTCACTGCCCTGCTTAAAATTCTTCAGTGGCTTCTCATTTCCTCCTTCAGGAGGTTATAAGCTATTTTTAGCAGTGTGACCTTTCTCTTCAAATATATTCTTACATAGAACTTCATTGTGTGAAGCAGATATACTCTGCACTGCCCTGGATTAGGTGGACCCGGGGGGACCGGGATCCTCCTTTGCTCAGCGGTTCTGTCTCGGCCAGATGGTGTTCTGTGAGGCGCTTCCATAACCTCAGCACTATGAAGGGCAGCTTGAAAATCACTGATGACATAAAGTCCAAGTGATAGAAATTGACATATCGGGGTATTGAGGCAGAATGACAACTGCTACCACTACCCCTCCCACTGGTACCTCAGCTGCTGGCCCTAGCACCTGCCTAGATAGCACTGGCTCTGAGAAAACACCCAGGAAGTCCTTGGTGAGACACTGTCATCTCCAAGGCACAGGCTCTGGCTTGTGCCACGTTTTCAGAGAACAGGATGAGCCTGATCTGCCTAAAAAATGGGGAAGGATTTTTATGTTGTTTCCCCCCCCCCCAGAGAAAGTATAGATGGGAAAAGAGAGGTTAGGTGAGAGAAGAGAGAAGCCAAAGGAGAATTGTAAAGCAGATATGGAATCAAAAAAAAATTTTTTTTTAAGTACTGGTGGCAAAGTATCTAGAAGGGAGCTCAGAGACTAGAAACAGCCAAGATGCTTTCCCCCCTCCCCCAATTTGGGATGTCTTTGGGACCAGCAGTTAGCATAATGGCTATGTCGTTGGACTCCCACATAGTCAACCGCGGGTCACGTTCCAGACCTGATGGCTTGAAACTCACGCCGGGCGCGTGTGCGTGCGTGCCCAAGATCCCGAGAGGAGAATGGAGGAGAAGGGATTGCAGCGTGGCCATCCCCCCTGGGGGGGTCATTTCTCGCTTTCTGTCTCTATGTCTCTCTCTCTCTCTCTGGTGAGCACACGCACCCTATAGCAAAAACCTCTTAAAAAAAAAAAAAAAAAAAGGAAGAAAAGATTTAGGATGTCTTTTTTTATTACTAAGTTTTGTTCCACAGGGCAGGAGGGAAACCCTATGTTACTCAGTTTTTGGGTACACTTTGGACTCCCCATAGGTTTATTACCTTTGGGAAATATAAAGAGCTTCATTTTGCATCCCAACCAATGGAAGGAAGGTGAAAAAAATAGCAGATACAGCTCCAAGTCCAATGGGCCTGGGAGAATGCAAGCCACCTTACATTCACAGACAGTGTCGGTAAGGAGAAGACGACCCCAAGCAATGTTTTGAGGTATTCTAAAAATTGATGAACTTCTGGAGCCCAGGAGGACTTAGATGAAAATGATCAATAGTTTGTTTTTCAATATTTATTCATCACATTCAAAACACATCAATGACAGTACTAAATTGTCCTACTGTGGGCTAGTTCTGAAAGAACAAGGTACACCATCCTTACGGGTGCTTAGGGATTCTCAAATTCAAGGGAGATCAAACTCGTTCAAAAAAGAGCTTCACTCTAAAATTCACCATAAAAATACGCTTATGAAAATGAAAGACACGGATGGGACCAGCAAATGGCATAATGGTTAATCGCTAGACTCCCACATAGTCGGCCCTGGGTTCAAGTCCTAGACCGGGAGGCTTAAACTTATGTCGGGCATGTGTGCGTGCATGCTCAAAATCCTGAGAGGAGAATGGAGGAGAAGGGATTGCCACATGGCCATCCGCCTGAGCGGTGCTTTCTCACTGTCCTTCTGTCTCTCCCTGTCTCTCTGGTGAGTACATGTGGCCTATCTCTCTTTTTATAAAGATGAAAGGTGGGGGGAGAGTGAGTTCAGACGGTGGCATAGCAGTAACATAACACTCTGAAAGGCTGACTCACATGGGAAGGTTCTGGAGTTATGTCTAGAGATCTCCTAGAACCCACCAAACATGCATATACCCATGATCTATGGCTGACTGAATCTGAGGGTAAATTGTAAAATGGAGACCCTTTTTGGGGTGCCTCTTTCTGTCTCGCTTATGGATAAAAAACAGCTTAAAAATTCAATTAAGAAAGTAGCATAGGGATTTTCAAGTTCTGACAAGTGTTCTAGCTAGTCAGATTCTAGACGTGGCTACTCTTTGAGCATGTCTCCTCTTGAGCCAAAAAGAACAACCGTAAAGCAAAAGCTAGAAGGAAGTACAGAGTTTACTGGCCTCACAAAGCTAGTATCAAATAAGGGTCAGCCCTGGGGCATACAGGCAACTCCCCTCAGCAGTAGGGTCAGATAGAAACAACAACATGTCCGCCAACCCTGACAGTGCCGTCTTCTAAACTAGCAAGAAGGTTATGATACATATAAGCTGTTTTGGAAGAGTTTACTCTGGACAAAACAATAGAGGAGAGTCTTAGGGAGGCGAGGGAAGAGATAAAATCGGGTGGGAGTGTATTAGTAGAAGTTGTGAGAAGTAGTTTATCAGCAGTGATGGTAGTTGGTTCAACAGGCTGTGTGACCAGGCTACGTTAGAGTGAAAACCTGGAATTATCTTGAGAGTCATTTTCTTGAGACAGTTAGCCACACAGTCAAAGAGGCCAACTGGTCAATTACCTCCTCCTCCTCTTAGTTCTCCAGTCCTTAGAACATATATTGAGTTGTCAGAACAGTTACGATGCATTTTTGCATAGAAAAACAGAAAGATGCATCATGACTTCATTTTCCAATCCTTAGAACATATATTGGGTTGTCAGAAAAGTCCTGACACATTTTTGCATAGAAAAATGCAGTGACCTATTATTTTGCATAGCAATCTCTTTTCTGGGTACACTTTGCCTCTACATTTCTAAATTTATGCATGTTAACTTTCTGTTTCTTATCTCGGTATATACTGACAATAATTACCACGTTCAAGTCCCATAACCTTTTAGCTCCAGTACTCCCAACTACAAGAGTGACTGATTATTTATGTCATTTCATTTAAATTTAGTAGAATGAGAATGTAACTGGCTTGATTTGGAGTCATGTCCACCTCTAGACAAATTCACTGTGGCCAAGAGAATGGAATCGTATTACAAAGAAAGCCATTTTGGACAGCAGCAAGTTTTTATATTTTTTGGGGGGGGAGATAAATTGAAGGAAAAAAGTTTAAATTTAGTAGAATGAGAATGTAACTGGCTTGATTTGGAATCACGTCCACCTCTAGACAAATTCACTGTGGCCAAGAGAATGGAATTGTATTACAAAGAAAGCCATTTTGGACAGCAGCAAGTTTTATTATTTTGGGGGGGGGAGATAAATTGAGGGAAAAAAGGCAACAATCTACATATGAAATGTATTTATTCGTATACGTCACCTTATTTTGACTCTATTGTCTGTTATTTGCTTGTTGATGAATGCCAAGATGTTTCTAGAAGATGGCAGTTCAACTTCTCTCGGTTTAATGACACAGAGAGAAACTGGAGCCAGAGTCGTCAGATACAGGAAAAGTTTGTTTCACTTACAGCAATAACTTTGGGGGACTCAAGGATTCCATAACAATCTCAAATCTTATGACAGTTTTCCCACTGAGAATTTGTGTCACTGACATCATTCTCAGCAAGGCGAGCATATCATCTTTTCCATAATGGATGTATTTCCAAAAGGTTGTGTGTGAATCACAATTTTATGTTTGGAAGACAGTTCTAATCTCAGTTTCTTCACCTATATAATGGGGAAAACCAAATTCTATTTTAAACTCACCAGGGAAGCATTATTTCAAGAATCAGGCTGTGAATTTTGTGGGTGGTTGGAAGACCATACTGGTCCCCTAATTGATCTGTTTTTGCAAATTGAAATTTTCATCTAACAGGCTTTCCTTCATGAATACACTTTAGAAAGTCAAGCAGTAGCTTTGGAAAGGGTCTAAGCACCAGAAAAATGAAAGTAGTTCCAAACAGAATGTGAAACTCAGAACTCTAAGCTCCCCTCGGCAATTTAAGTAAATTACATTGGATTCAGAGATGATCATCAGTGATCCAAAGTAACTGAGGTTTTTGGGGTTTTTTTTGCCTCAAAATTCTTTGCATTTGAATGGTCTCTGCCTTTGTAAGTAACAAGCGAGGTTGTGTGAAGAACCCGTTTCAAATCTGTTTAAAAGCTCAGCTCTTCACCTTTGAAGGAAGGGAACACGTGAAGTTAAGTAAACAAATTGCAGATGGCATGCTACATTCATTGGGCAAACATGCTGATTACTCAGCACACTGGCACTTAGCACCACAAAGAAGCCCAGAGCTCAACTGCTACATCAAATCCTCAATGGAATCCAATGTCCCCACCTGTGGGATGTCTAGAGATAACGCGCAATTGTGTCCAGAAATGCAATTACCAAAAAGGAAGAAAAAGATCGACTCTCTTTCAGGAGGAATGGAATTATGAAAAGCATCTTTCATCCAGGACCAAACACACTCAGAGTTTATTCTGTCTTCATTCCCATTAATGGTCTGATCGACTCGTTCTCTCTCTGCTGGTTGCAAGACGGCTTTATCATTTGCATCTAGACGTGATATCACCCCTCTCCGAGGCAATCACCCAGCCTGTTGAGCCAGCACTACGATGCAGCCATTGTAAATTGTTCTGATAATAAATAAATAAGTAGAATGAATATTCTTTTTTACCCCCCCCCCACCAAGAGGAGTGAACTTTTCAGAATTATGCTCCCCTCACCCCGCATTAAGGTGTGATTGCAATCACGTGTATGAATGAGACAGAGTACCTGAACGTCATCAAGATACTGGAAACTTGAGGATAAAGTTGCCAGTAAGAGTTTGAGCACTTCTCTGAGGATAGGTAGAAAACTGCCTTTGATTTATCATAAGGAAAAAGGAGACTATTTTCCCACTGAAGAGAAATTATAATGCCTAAATCTCTCAAAAATATTCTTCACCTTGGGCCAGCAGGCGGTTGTGGAGGTTAAGGCAGCTGGATCTCACATGGCTGACTTCGTGGTTCAAATCCTGGACCCAGCAGCGTGCAAAGCACACTGGTTATACGGTGCATGTGTGTCCAAAATCCTCAGAGGAGACTGGAGAAGAAGGGACTGTGGCATGGTCATCCCCCTGGGGTGTGATTTATTCCCTTTCACTCTCTCCCTAGCAAACACATGTGCCCTATAATAAGAAACTAAAATAAATAAAATTTATTTATTGTCTCGATGCCCAATAATGGCCTGACCCTCCCACGACACATTTGCTGGGTGCTGGGTGACTGCATCCTTTGCATCTAGACCAGCATCACACTCCCCTCTCCTAGGCAATCAGCCAATTGTCCCAGCTCTATGATTCAGCAACTGAGTTGTTCCAATGAGAAAAAATAAATAGAATGGATATTCTTTTCCTCCCCAGAGGAGTGAGTCCTTCACAATGCTTTTCCCCTCACAACACATTAAAGTGGGATTGCCATCACTTGCATGAATGAGCAGACAGTGCGTGCACGTGTGTATTACTCTAACCGGTTGATATCTCTGCATGAGGCTGACATGGCTCAAATACCCGAGTCTCCTCCTAAGTTCCCGAATATGCAGGACGCCAAAGGTACTGCCACTGCTGTTGATGAAGTCACCCGGGACGTTGCCAAGATGAAAGGGACCTGGAGTTGTACACAATGACTAGGTTTTGTTCCCATCCACACCTGAGATCTCCATAAACAATCAGCGCATAGTCAGATGCCTCCTGCCGTCTCTTGCCTTCTTTTTCCAGAACGCTCAAGATGGAAGATTTTTTTATTATTATTTTTAAAAATGGAAAGAGTTTAGACAACAGAGGGCCTCTAAAGCCTAGGAAATAGCATAAAAAACAACTGAAAGGACCCCAGGAAAGGTAGAAAACTCACCAACGAGGGCAAAGCAGTTAGTATAGGTTAAGGAAAAATTTGGGGAGACTTTGTAAAGCCTGTGAAAAAGTGGAATTAAAGTTCATTTTGGTGAAAAAAAAAAAAAAAAAAAAACAATTTTAATTGGGATCCAGCAGTTAGCGTAATAGCTACATCGCTGGACTCCCACGTAGTCGACCGTGGTTTGCGTTCCGGACCCGGTGGCTTAAAACTCACGCCGAGCATGTGTGCGTGCGTGCCCAAGATCCCGAGAGGAGAATGGAGGAGAAGGGATTGCGGCGTGGCCATCCCCCCTGGGGGGTGATTTCTCACTTTCTGTCTCTCTGTCTCTCTCTGTCTGTCTGGCGAGCGCACGCACCGTGTAGTGAAAACCTCTCCAAAAAAAAAAATAACTTTTAATCTATGCACAGCTTTTTCACAGTGCAGATTTTTCACAAACTTTTTGAAGCATGTATACAAAAGAAGCAAAATTACACCTTTCTGGCCCCAAATCTGTGTGACTTTATGCAAATCACCTGTTTTTTAAGATGTTTATTTACCTATTATTATCATATCTTTAAATTTGATATGAGAGAGAGAGAGAAAGTGAGAAAGCAAACTGCCGGATCCAGACTCGAACCATAGTCGGCCATGTGAGAGTCCAGCGCCTTAACCACCATGCCACCTGTTTCCTAAAGCGTTTCAAGAATAACTGCTAAGTTACCTCTTCAATTCTCATCTAGGTTCTGGGTCCAGGAGAGGCTAAAATCTGAAGGACTGGTAAGATTGGGAGAACTGGGGAACTATCATACCCCTAAGGAGATAAAATCATTTGCTACTTGTAAATGTAGAAGTCCCCTCTACTACCAAAGAGAGGCTGCTTGCAAACATGCATGCATTATTTAGGCGTTATGTGTTTGTTTGTATCCAGATAGGTAAATGGATTTTATAAGTCATTCATTGGCAGCTAGAGGATTACATTTCTTTCATCACCAATGACCTCCAAAGAGGACTCCAGATCTGTATTTTTCCACTCCTTGCCTGGCAGGTCTCAGAAGGTCAAGGTTTTATGTTGCCCTAGCAACAACTGATAGCATCACTCCCACCTGAAGCCGCCCAGGGGGCTTAGGCTCTGCAGCACTGTAAGTGGCTCTGATGTTATCCAAGTTGCTGGGGAAACGCACAACCTTACACCAGGCAAGTGGGTAACCGTGGAGTGGATTTTCAACCATTTTGCCTTTCACACTCTATACTGGCAAACGTATTCATGGCTGCATAAATTCCGTGAACAATTTGGGCTCTTAAAGAGTTTTAGTCATGTGTTCCCTTTTTAAAAAGCTCTTAAATGGTTCACCTTTCCCACCTGAAATGTAGTGCTTATCTATGAAAATAATAAAAACAGGTTTATTATTGCTCTATTTTAAATGAAATTGCCACCCACACTAAAATCGCCAAAGTGATTCTTTTAACTCTTCCCTAGTGTTTCTGCCTCCTTAATCAAGCCTGTAGATTTTTTTCTTCTATATCTACAAAAAAAAAAAAGGAAAAAAAATAAAACCAGAAATGTCTTAAGATAATATTGGATCTTTAAAAGTAGATTCATAAAAGCAGACAAGTCCCGTTCACCATTTGAGTCATCCTTGATTGACTCTCTTTTAAAATGCACCCTCTGTCTTTCTTATAACCAAGGGCTTTAAAATTCAAATGTTCATGAACACCAGCTTTATTAAAATTAGGGCTTGGGGAAATGGCTCGGAAAAGGGAGAAAAGAATATTACCCAACCATTTAAAAGATGCTAATTAATGAAGTTCCAAAGCCCAGAGAGGACATTTGATACAGTACGGCTTTCTCTACCAAGGAGGAATGCAACTCATCTAAAAACAAATACATTTTTTTTAAAAAAGCAGAATAAAATAAAACTGAAGTAGATTAACCCACATCTTCCCCCAGGTGTTGAGGAAAGGATCTTCAAGTGGTCTGTCATTGCGAGAACTCAAGTTTACCTGCCTAGGAACTGAAAGCCTGAACATTTTCTGGTCCAACCCATGCTGGCCTTTGAGTTATTGGGGACCTGCCTTGAATGAACAATGAAAGGCATTTTACCCACTCGATTTTTTAAAAATAATTTAATTTTTTTTAAACTTTATTTATTTACTTTTAATTTGATCAGGGAGGGACAGAGAGAAAGAGAAGGAAAAAGAGAAAGCAAGCCACCAGGTCTGGGATTCGAACTACAGTCAGCGATGTGGGAGTCTAGTGCTCTTAACCAGCATGCCACCCACTGGCCCTACCCACTCAATTTCAATCCACTGCTTGTTTTCAGCAGCAACCTCATACACAGTCTGCCCTGTCTCTCTCTGCCAGAACCTTTTTTCATTTTTCCTTCTGCAGAACAGACGCATTCTCCCCTTCCTCTCCTCCACGTCTTTCTTGTTCATTCACTGCGGCTTAGCACATGGAGCACACAGCAATATTTTTCCGCCCCGTGTTAAACATCACTGTATCCTTTCAAAGTACTTGTGGCTAAGCTCGTATCTACCAACCTCGCCAATGTGTCCCCACACTCACAGAGTAAGTTACATTTGATGGTATCTTTTTATTACTGCACATCATGGTAGCCTTGTCCTGCATTCTACAGGTCTGTCTGTCTGTCTCTCTCTCTCTTTGGATATTGCTGTGGGTCAAAAATTGAAAACCTCCATTGAGTGAAAAATAGATTCCTTGGTGCAAAAATAAATAAATAATCTCAGCTCTCTGTAGCAGCAAATCATTTTCTGGGACCTGATAATGATTTCCTAATACTGAGATATCAATCAGATGATCCATTTGTTGTCTAATCAAAGCACTGGGGCTGGACGAGGGTTTAGCTCTTGGAAAAGAATGGGATACTACACCGGGTGAGGACTGAGGAAGGGGGGAGAAGGGGTGCCGGCTGGCGATCAATGTCACGACTCTGAAAATAGGGATTGTAAGAGCATATGAGTGTATGAGATAAGTCTGCAGCTCTGTAAATACCCGGATGTCCTCCCTTGCCTCTTCCAGCCTCACCAGGTCAGGACAAAGCTTATACAAGTGGACTTAAAACAGTTCATGGAATATGTAGATTTGGAGAAAAGGGGAAAAAAAGAAAAAAAATCACTATGCATGGATTTCAAACAATTTTTGCACCAAAATAAATTTATACTTTAATTCCACATTTTCAAAAACGTTTTAAAGTCCATAGTCTGGTTTGTTGTAGCAGTGCAAGTCTAACGGTAGCATAAAGGGAAGAGGTACCCCATGCCTTTGTATATATTGTACTGACTTCTAGAATGTTCTTCCCCTTCTTTCCCACTCCTTTGGCCTTTGATGATAATAAAACATAATATTAAAATAGTGAGGGTTACCTTGTGTCAGGCACCTTGCTAAGTGCTTTATATAGCCCGTTATGTTTGCCACAATCCTATGAAGTGGGTATTCTATTCCTGCTTTTCAGATGAGGAGTCTGGATCTTACAGAGGTTAAATTACTGACACAAGGGTACATAGGTTAGCAAGAGCAGAGAAAGGACTTACCCGTTCAAAGCTGATGTTCTTACCCACCGTAACAAATGCAGCTCAAAGGTTATCTCTTTTAGAAAGCCTCTACCTGTGCTTGGCTTGATTTT